>NC_083369.1:153489639-153792670 GCF_030254825.1 Meriones unguiculatus
ACACCCCCCCCCCCCAAATAAAAAAAGAATGAAAAAAAGAAAAGAAAAAAAAACACTATAACAATAAACAAAACAGCAGCCATAGTGGACATTTGACAAGGTTTTACGAGAAGCAGTAAACAGTGAGTCCAGAAGAGCAAAGAAGGATCAGAGGGGTCTCCGTGGAAAGAGACGGGAGGAGCATCATAGCTCTACCAAGAACACAGGGTCCTGAATACCACCTTGCTTGGCTCAGAAAGCACTGTAGGCCTGTTTTGTCAAACCTTAGTCTCAGGCTTCCAGCAAAAATGACTCACAACGCTGTGGTGTGTGAGAGCGTCTTAGGCCTATGACTGATTTGGAGGAAGGTTTGAGGTGGGAGAACAAGCAAGTGGTGAGCACATCTCAGCACTCTGCATCTGAGGCACCCAGGAATTTGCACTGAAATGCCTGTTCACCTCTATCCCAGTGGCCAGTCCCAGGGCACAGGGCTCTCAGAGGTCCACCCGAGATGGATGCTCAGCCAGAGTCCTGACCCTGCCCTATGGAAGCCTGCTACAACCCTGCTCCTGCAGCCCCACCCAACCCCCCCACCATGGGTGTTGGGCAGGTCTCTGTGCCTGAATCTTGTCACTCACTGGCCCGCCCCATGCAGTGGATTCCCAAGGCCCCCCACCAAGGGAACTGGTGCCCCCGACCCTCCAGGTTTCAGTCCGCCACCCTGGCAGGCAGCACAGGTGGCTGAACCCCACAGCAGTAGCAGCCCTACACTGACTTCTTGGTCCAGGTCCTGGCGCTTACCACTGGGTATGGATCAAAAGAGGGCTGCCATCCGAGAGAGCAGTTGCCTGGCACCATCATAGAAAGCACCAAGCAGAATGCCTGGGACACGTGATTGTGATGAAAGAATTGACGCATGCGCACCATTCTCAGGTTTCGCTGTGGTGGAGCTTCTGCTCAGGCTGCTGAGTCTGAAGCTTCTAACACTCTTGTTTTGTATGGAAAGCCCATTAATAGAGAAAATTCAGTGATGAGAAACACTTGCTGTTCTTGCAGACAACTTGAGGTCTGTTCTCAGCCACAGCTGAGCAGCTCACAGCAACCTGAAACTCCAGTTTCATGGAATTCAACACCATTTTCTGGCCACCATATACACCAGCACACACATGACATATATGCACACAGGCACACATGTACATGTAAGCATACCTTTTTATGGTGTTCTTCCTAGAAAGGGCATAGTGGTACACACCTAGAGTCTTTTGAGGGGCAGAGGATAGCCAATCTCTAACTCTGAGGTATACACCGTGAATTCTGAGTTGGCGAGGACTGCATAATGTGAACTCATCTCTAAAATAATAAAGACCAGAGGGGCATTTTTTCCATAGAGGACATTCATATTCTTCCTAGGCCTGGGTCCTCTTACTGGCTCCACAATGAGGATTGTCCAATTCTCTGATAGGGTTCAAGCCCACCGATTTGACATAGGGGGAAGATTAAAATAGCTTGAAACTGCCAGGCATAGTGGTGCATGCCTCGAATCCCAGCACTCTGGCATGCAGTGACAGGTGGATCTCTGTGAGGTCAAGGCCAGCCTGGTCTACAAATAGAGCCCAGAATCACCAGGGCTACATGAAGAAACAGTCTCTAAAAACAAACAAACAAACAAGCAAACAAACAAAATAACACAGAAGCCAATATTTGCCTGGAGAGTGCTCCATGCTTAATGCTCTTCCAGAGGACCCAGGTTTAATTCCCAGCATTCAGTGGCTTACAATTCTATCTACAGTCCCAGAGAAGCTAAGACCCTTTCCTACCTCTGTGGTTGCCAGACTTGCATGTGGTGGACAGACCTACCTTGAGGCAAAATATCCATATATATTGCACTGAATATATAAATAGATAAATGAGGCAAATATCAAACTGAATGTGACTGTCAACATTTATAATCCTAGCACTGAAGTGAAAGAGGGAAAGAAGATCAAATGTTTGATGTCAACCTGGATTACAAAACAAGTTAGTGACTTTCCTAGTCTACACGGTAATACTGTCAAAAAAAAAAAAAAAGAAAAAAACGGGGCAGACAAAATGGCAAAATGGCTCAGGGGACAACAGTGCCTGCCACACTAACATTACTACAAAGATGGATCCCTGAAATGGATGATAGAGGGGCTGCAGACAGGACTCAGAGGTTAAATTCCTGAGTTCAAATCCCAGCACCCACATGGGGGCTCAGGACCATCTAGAATGAGATCTTAAGGTGTGCAGGTGCCCTCTACTGGTGTACACGTGTACATGCAGATAGAATATTGTATACATCATAAATAAATAAATAAATAAATCTTTAAAAATAAAAAGTACATGGAAGGAGAATAAGTTGTCCCCTGACTCCAGCACTCTCTCTGATATGTGTTTATACGTGCATGTATGCAAATATATGTACACACACACAGGAAAAAATATATAAACAGAGCAAATCTTCTCCTGTTGCTTAAGAGCTATAATACTTCTACAGTTCAAAGAGACTGAAATATTCGCCAGGAACCTACATGTTTGAAATATGTCTTATAAAGCTCTTTGATCACCTCCCCCTGAGGAGGGAGCAGCCTTACAAGGCCATAGAATATGACAATGCAGACACTCCTGATGAGATCTGATAGACTAAGATCAGAAGGAAGGAGAGGAGGACCTCCCCCATCAGTGGACTTGGGGAGGGGCATGCCTGAAGAAAGGTGTTGGGAGGGCAGGATCGTGTGGGGAGTAGGGAGGGGCTTATGGGGGTATACAAAGTGAATAAAGTGTAATTAATAAAAATAAAAAAGTTGATACAATTTCTCTCTCTCACTCCATATATATATATATATATATATATATACTGGTTATTTAAAACAGGATTTCTCTGTGTAACCTTGGCTATCCTTTAACTCACTCTATACAGGAGTCTGGCCTCTAACTCAGAAATCTGCCTCCCAGATTAAAGGCATGTGCCACCACTGCCCAGCATATATATATATATATATATATATATATATATATATATATATATATACATATATGTATGTATATATATATTTCATACATATATATTTATATATATTAAAACCTTAATATACCTACATATATATATATATATATATATATATATATATATATATATAGCAAACCCTTAGAACTGCTTTTGGAGAAAGGATGAAACTATTTTATTTAGAGTATACCATATTCCAGATTTTGTGATAGTTTATTTGCTATAGGAAAGAAAACCCACAACATTCCAGACAGCCTCTGGGACTTCAGGATATTGAACTGACCAGAATTCTCTATTCCAATCTACGGAATAGTCTAGATTTACACAAATCCATTGTACAAGTGTCTAGGAATCACTTGTATGTGTTACAAGTGGGGAAAGCACAGCAGTGATTGTTAGCCATTGTAAAAGCTTACCTAACACGTGTCATTTTTTGAGAGCCAATATTAATTACTTTTCTATTGTGCTACAACATGATGCCATACTAACTTATGGAAGAAAGAGTTTATTTGGGTTTAGCGCTCCAGTTTAACCTTATCTAACTTAAGGTTTATGAGTCTGTGATGGCAGAGCAGAGGCATGGGCACAAGCAGAAAGCATAGCAGCAGGAACAGGAAGTTGAGAACACACTTCATGAACCACAAGCATGAAGCAAAAAGAATGATCTGGGAAGTAGAGTGAGGCCTTAAGCACTCAACACCCACTCCTGGAAATATACTTCTTCCCAAAACTCCTCAGCCAAAGTCATCAACAGGAGACCAAGACTTTGGGGGCATTTCTCATTCAAATCACCATACAGAAACCTCAGGATCTCACATGTGCAAGGCAAGTGTTATGCCTCCAGCCTTGTAATGTTTTTAAAGACATTTAAAACATAAAAATATGTGCTGTTATTTTTGTTGTTGTTGTTTTATGAGTATGTGTGTTTTGCCTGCATTAAGGCCAGAAAAGAGCATCAAAATCCTTCAAACAAGTTATAAACAGTTGTGAGCCACCATGTATTGCTGGGAAATGCACTGTGTATCCTTAGCTGTAAACATTATGTAGACCAGGCTAGCCTTGAACTCACAGATGTAACTGCTTCTGCGTTCTGAGTGCTGGGATTAATGGTGTGCACCACCACCACCCAGCTTTTTTTGTCAGGGTTTCATGTATTTCAGGATGACTTCAAACTTGCTATGTAGCTGAAGATGATGCAGAGTTCTGATACTCCTGCAATCAACCTACCAGTTGTGGGCTAGCAGGCATTTACCACTATGCCTGATTTATGCAGTACTAGGAATCAAACTAAGGGCTTCATGTATGATAGACAAACACTAACAATGCAGCTATATTCTCCATCTCATAAGATTTACTGATTGATTGACATATAATTTACACGTTAATTTATATAACATGTCTGGCATGTCTGGTGCTTTGTTTTACCCAAGGTAGGTAGAGACAATCAACAACAGTGTTGGGCACCTTGGAGACCCAGGCAAACAGGAGATAGATCCAGGACATCTGTAATCGGTTGGCACTTTCAGCTCTGGGAATTCAGACCCTTCAGACCACCTACTGGTGACCCACTGGCAAACCCTGCCTCACACAGGTGTTTTAGTTGTCCTGTGAAGTATATATAAGCACTCTGAATTGCAATTTCATACCCATCAGTTTGTTATTATTCTCTGCTTGGCATTGTTCACTCTCCTATAGTGGTTGTCTGGGATATTTGCCTTTGCAATTTCTGTTTGACAAGATGCCTTAGCCACATTGCTAGAGCTTCAGCAGTTATTAAACTGGAGAGCACTTTCTCCCCCACAGTGTGGTACACTTGTTTGTACCACAACAAATAGAAGCTGAATACTTGTTCAGCATACTCACGAAACATTAAGTCCATTTGATTTGTACCTATTGAGTCAGTACAGAGTGAGACAAGCCACGGAGGCACAGACAAACTGGTACTTGGCCAACAGAGCTGAGTTGAGCAAGGCATAGAGACCTCAGAACCAAATATGGCAGGGTCAGGGTGAAGAGTACAGCATAGCCTGGCTGTCTGAGTTTGCATTCTGTTGCTGTAAATAAATAAAATGACCAAAAGGTGGTTGGTGGATGAAAGGGTTATCTGTCTTACACTTCTGTGTTATAGTCCAGCCTTGAGGGAAGTGAAAGGAGGATGCAGAAGGCAGGAACTGAAGCAGAGACCACAGAAGAACACTGCTTACTCGTCCACATGTCAGCTGAGGTTCAATCACCTTTCTTATACAGTTCCAAGTTCTCTAGCCTGAGGAACATGCCAAAGGCCCACAGTGGACTATGCCATCCTACATCAATTAGAAATCAAGAAAAATGCCCCACAGACATGCCCACAGGCCAACCTGATGGCAACTCCTCAGTTGAGATTCCCTCTTTTAGGTGTGTGAAGTTGAGAGCCAAGATGAGCCATCATACATAGTTATGGACTTGGGGTCCTTTTTAAATCTGCATTTTAAAAGCTGATTCCCATATGAAAATGTGAACATATTTGCTGTGTGTATGTCCCTCATATGAGTTGGAAGAATCATGAAATTCCAAGTATGTTCAGTAATATTTGTGTCTCTTTTCATTTCTCACTCAGATATATCTTAAGCAATGTACTCTTTGAGATGAAATTAGTTATTACCCACAGATTTAAAAAAAATGTTTTCAGTAGGAGGCATGTACCACTTTGAATGTCTTAGTGCTCTAATCAGTGCCCACCTGAGGGCTTCTGGGAGTGCTGGTTGCCAGTGGCTCCTTAGCCACCCATGCAGAATGTTGTTCCACCATGGGAGTGATATGGCTTGCAGCTAATAAATAAGTAGTGCAGGTTATAAGGGTTTGGGCTCTTACTCAGGGGGAAGCAACAATTATGTGATGTGTATGTGCTCATGATCTCCCTAGGGGAAGCTGGAGGCAGACTTCCTGAGTGTTCATCAAGGCCTAGCCATACTCCTTCCATCTCACTCTCCTACTTCCTTTCCCTTCAAATGAATTTGGGAGACTTCCTTCAACCTATTCTATCAGACACCCTGTGGCAGACTCTGGTGTTCTAGAAAGCTGGCCTGGAACACCTGCAGCACAAGACGAGATCCTGGTGATGTTGGGTTTGTAAGTGGGTAGGTGTGATGTGAGGCATCTAATGGTTCAGATGTAACAGCATGAGATTCAGCAGCCCTGGTGACCTTCTAATGGCATCTGGAAAGATCATTTATGGCTTTTGGGCTTCTGTTTTTAGGACATCCCAGCTCACATCTCAATCCGAAATTTAATTTTGCCACTAACCCAGATACTTATATAACCTATCTCTTTACTGAAATGTGGCAGAGCTGAAAGAGAGTGAAGAAGGGAGGGAGAGAGAGAGAAGAAGAAAGAATATTATGAAGACTAGTAAGAAAACATGACTTGCCTTATCAAGCTATAAAATTTATGTAGCACACTGTGCTCTGTGTCTTTAAAAAAGTACATTTAAATTAAAACCGTTACATTACACTTCTTTTCTTTTTTAATTTAGGGTTTCTCTGTGTAGCTCTGGCTGTCCTGAAACTCACTCTGTAGACTAGATCCACCAGCCTCTGCCTCCTGAATGCTGGGATTAAAGGTGCGTGCCACCATTGCTGGGCTAAAAGCATTACAATTCTGATGTTGAAACTATGCCTACTATTTATCTTTGCCTTTCACAACACATAGTATACTTAATGTTCTCACAACTTTGTGCACCCTCTCCCTGAACCTACACAACATGTGGCGTGCTTGTCTGTATACAGGTTTTTATGCCCAAATTAATAGATTACTGTAATAGAAGCCTTCACTACCATAGTAAAAAAGGGTGAACTTTCAATCAAGATGTCACAGAGTTATACTCACTCCAGCTCCAAAGACAGAAACTATTCTTTGCCTCCTCTGGGTTGGGTGGCTAGAGCATTTATTAGCTATGGTCAGGTCTCTGTCTGCATCACCTTGCTATGACCTTACTTTCTCTGTGTAAGTGGTGGCTTGAATGAGACTGGCCCCAACAGGCTCATGTATTTGAATGCTTGTTCTGAAATTAGTGGAACAGTTTTGGGAAGAATTAGAAGGTGTGGCCTTGCTGGAGAAGGTGTTTCATTGGCAGGGGGCAGGAAGTTGGGGGGGGGGATTTAGGGCTTCAACAGCTAATGCCATTCCCAGTTAGCTCTCTGTGATTCCTGATTATGGATTAGATGTAAACCCTCAACTACTGCTTCAAGGTCATGTGTGCCTGCTTGCTGCCATGGTCCCTACCATGATGATCTAATCCTCTGGAACTGTGAGCTCACATTAAATGCTTTCTTTTATAGGTTGCCTGGTCATGGAGTTTTGCTGATAAAAAAGTGACTAAGACAATAAATATCTTCTATTTTCTGTCTCTGATTTCCTTCTGCCTCAGTTACAACAACACCTGCCATGGGATTTAGAGTCCACAGGACAATCCAGTATTATCCTTTTCCTTCCTTCCTTCCTTCCTTCCTTCCTTCCTTCCTTCCTTCCTTCCTTCCTTCCTTCCATTTTTTTTTTTCCTGGAGACAGGGTTTTTCTGTGTAGGCTTAGCTGTCCTGTACTTAATTTGTAGATCAGGCTGGCCTCAAACTCAGAGATCTACCTGCCTCTGCCTTCCCCAATGATTGTTCTCTTTCAAGATCTGTAGCATGAGCACATCCACCAGGCCCCTTGACATAGGTTCTCAGCATTGGCTATGAACATCGTTTGGGGAAAAACTTCAAAGGGTGTGTGTGTGTGTGTGTGTGTGTGTGTGTGTGTGTATGATGATGACACTAAGAGAAAAAAGGTATTTACATAATTAAAGAATAAAATAGAGGTGGGGTAGAGAGATGACTCAGTATAAGCATGAAGAGCAGTGTTTGCATTCTGCATTCCTAGAACCCACATAAAAGCTGGGCAGGCCTGGTGTCGACATTTAATCCCTCTACTCAGGAACCAGAGATATGGGATGCACTGAGCAAGCACTTTAGTAGACAATTTGGAATAGCTGCCCTTCATGTTCAGTGAGCAACCCAGCCTCAATTAAAGGTGATGAGGCTTACCTTCAGACTGTCACATGCAAGCACATGAAGATTCTCACACACGTATACACACATACTCACAAGATCCCATACACAAAATCACAGAGAGAGATGAGGAATGTAGGCAGTCCTGTAAGTCCAGCACTTGAGAGTTGAAGGCAGGAGGAAACCGAAGTTTCAATCCAGGCTACACCGGAAGGGTGGTTCGAACAAAAGCATATAACACAACACCTTTCCCCTCCCCCCCAAAAAAAAAACCCAAACAAACAAAACAAGACAAAAAAGACTAGCCAGGGGACAGTGGTACATGCCTTTAATGCCAGCACTCAGAAGGAAGAGGCAGATGGTTCTCTGAGTTTGAGACCAGCCTGGTCTACATAGTAAGTTCCTGGAGAGCCAGGAGTACACAGAGAAACTCTGTCTAGACAAAGGAAGCAAAAAAAGAAACCAAAAACTACAAAACCCCAAAATCTGATTAGGGCAGTACTTGCAGACATGTACTCACATGTTAGGGTGAATACAGAGGCTCACACTAGGAACACCTATATTTACACTAACTTTAGGATGTTCTTGACATAATTTTGCCAAGCACTAAGGGTCCCATGAGCACAGAGGATGGGACAGTACATGGAAGCATGTCCTTGGCTGTTGAGTCAACTATAATTTTACCTATAGGTAAAATATATTACTTATAGTGAGTTTCCATTTGTACTATGGTAAAGGGAGTGCCTGAGGGACTATTGGCAGCCAGTAACAGCAAGTGCTGTGGACCTTTGAATAGTTGATGTCTGTTTCTAAGTTAGATACTTGTAGCTGAAGAAGGAAAATGACTGAAGTTTTTGAAAGAGCTTTATCATTTGAAAGGTACAGATATTTTAACATCTTTGAAATACTAAGGTTTAGAAAGTCCCACAAATTGGTGGACATACTTCTCCTTGTGGATGTTTGAAGGTGCTTAAAGGAAGCAAACCAAAAATATTAAAAGCTTACCAAGCATTATTAGCCATAATTAAATAAGTGATTTCTAAAGCAGGTTCACTAAATCACTTCCAATAGTGCTACTTCAAGCACAGATTTTCCCCCTGGGGTCTATGATTGTAGCCCAGGGGTAGAACATGTACCAGGCCTTGGGTCCAATTTTTAATGGCCCAATCTCTGTGCAACCTAGCAATGTGTGTTTCATCCAATTGTTTCTAAAGAGTTGATGAAAAACATGCAGACCACTTTTGGGGCCAATCCATAGTGTATAGACAAGTTGCAGCCCCATGATATTTGACACTTAAGAGAGCTATTTATCATCATCCTAAAGGACTATCATTTTCTCCTGTTTCCATAAACTGTCTATTTTTTGATCCTATGGTCCCTTTCCTGAGTCATCATTCCTAACTATGCCTTTGGCTGCTTGCACAAGGGAGCATCCACTTAACTATAGTACCTTCAGGTCTGGCAGGTGTCCTTCAATGAGTCTCAGAGATTTTCTGGTTCAGCCTACCTCATCTAGAGTTTCATTCTGAACTTGACCTTTGATCCAGAAGCAGTAAGGGAGAAGATGAGTTTTTCCTGAACGTTTTCTGTTGTTGTTCCATTATAATTCATTCTGCATGTCAGCAACTATCAACAAGAGGGACATAGAAATCAGTGTGGAAAAGAGGATGTTGCTTTTGCCAATTAAAAGAAAGGCCACAGGAGTTTGGAAAGAAAAAAAATGTTAAAAGGGAACTCAGAAGAAAGTTGACACTATTAACTTGTCAAATCATTATTAATGAAGACTATCCCATCCAAAATTGTGATTTTTTTTTTGTACAAAATCATCAAGAACAGATGAATGAAACATGCAGTTTCCTCTTAAATAACTGGTTTTCTACATGGGTTTTGTTTCATGCATTGTAATCATTTCTAAAAAAAAAAATCATGATATAAAGCAGTACGTTTGTATTGTCCCATGTGTCTCAGTAGGCCATTTCTGCCCTGAACCCTGGACTTCAGGAACACTCTACTTTGGTGTGTGGCAATAACCAGCAGTGCAACATTTGTGTTCTGTCCAAGACAACATGTTGATTCAGATGCAGAACCATTCCTTTTCAGACCTTGGTCTATCTGCCCCTGAACTAGAAGCATGTGTTTCTAAAGAGCAGCAGCTGGCTCTCAGTCCTTCTATCTCACAACCTGGTGCCCTGACTGACTTCAATATTGGCTGTAATTCCTCTTCCTTTCTTATTCCCGCACCCAGCAGAGCATTCTATATGTATAAAGGTTGATTAATTAAAAACAAACTGAAAACTAACCCCAGCTTGGACCTCTTCTTGCTGGAGTTCACTACCCTGGGTTAACTATGGGCATACTCGAAGTCTCCAAGGCTGGGACCTGAAAACCTGCAGCTGATGCCGGAAAGCCTGTGGCCAACCCAGGGACACGACTAGGGCAGGTGGAGCGCTGGCGGTGTTGGCCGCTGAGGCGGTGGCCAGGGGCGGCATGGCCACAGCCAACACACTTTGAATGTCTGAGATGAGGTCATTCAAGCAGAAGACACAGGGAAGTTGTGGTGGTTTGAATGAGAATGGCTCCCATAGGCTCGTATCTTTGAATACTTAACTGGTCTCCAGTTAGTGGAATTGTTTGAAAAGGATTAGGAGGTTCTGTATTGGAGGAAGCATATCTCTGGTGTTGGGCTTTGAGGTGTCAAAAACTCACACCAGCCCCAATCTCTGTCTCTTTTTCTCTTTCTCTCTTTTGCTCTCTAGGTCTCTGGCTCTCTGCCTGCAACTTTCAGGTCAATTTGTGAGCTCCTCTGCTACTTCTCCATCACAAAGCCTAACTGTCTGCTGTCATGCTTCCTGTCCTGGTGATCATGGACTAACTCTTTAAAACTATAAGTAAGCCTCTAAGTAAATGCATTCTTTTACACGAGTCACCTTAATCATGTGTTGTTTTTTTGTTTTGTTTTGTTTTGTTTTGTTTTGTTTTTCTAGCAATAGAAAGTTACTAAGTCAGAAGAATCCTGCTCCACAGATATGTTTAATTATAAATCTTATGTCACTGAGTTTGGGGGTGTTTGCTATGCAGCAAGTAAAGATTCCCATGTTAAAAAATGGGCATAATTTTTTCTAAATAATAAAGAGGCCTGTGATGAGAATTAATGCGCTCCTAAAATGTTTAGACAACTCCAGAAGCCCTTCTTGAATGCACAAGCATTTCCCGTTCCTGCCCTTTGACCATCTGCCTGTCTTGGTTGGTATTCCTAAAGTAGCTCCTTTTCCCCCAATGAAGTTCACAGGGACTCCTCATTCATTAATTAAATAACGAAAGAGTAACTGTTTTAAGAGAAAGACTTCTTCAGAAATGGTTTCCTGCAGTCCTTTATCGACCCACTGGGGAACCCCTCGCTCAGCTCCCTGTGTCCCAGCAGGGCTCAATTTCTCTCCCTGGGTGCAAAGCAGGCTCACTGAGTCTGAGGGAATGGCTCAAGGGGCTGTCCCTGCACTTGGGAGGCTGCCAAACAGGCAGCGGGCAGGCGCACCTGGCGCCACCCCTTCAGCTGGCTCCACCCCCGCGCAAAGTCACCACAGCCAGCCTGCCCACTGGAAACAGACAAGAGAGCAGCGCCCCTCGCAGACTCTGCTTCTATTCCTCACCTCACCCAGGCCCGCCCGCCAGCGCCCCTTGCCGTCCCACCACCCGGGGTCACCTGGCCGCCAGCGCCTGGCGAAGGCTTCCTCGCGCCCCCGGCCCACCCCCAGCGGGTCTCCTCCACAGCTGCGCTCCGACTTCCGGGGCGCGCAGACTAGGCGTCACAGTGACAGCGCCTCTGGGCGTCACAATGACCGCGACCAGGGAAGCACAGGAGGAAGCTGTGACTAGTGGAGGAGCCACTCTCTGAGTCGCTGCAGGGATGTCTGAGCAGCCTCTGGCTCCGGAGACGCCCTGCCCGCGCCAATGGCCTCCAGCATCGACTCCTCCCAGGCTGGTTCACCAGGTGGAGGCTTAGGGACTGAGGTGGCCTCCATGCTGCTCCACCCGCCACCACCCATGCCGCCCCTGGCCACTGCCTCAGCGGCCAACCCCGCCAGCGCTCCACCTGGCCTGGCCATGTCCCTGCCTGGCCGCAGGCATTCCGGGATCAGCTGCAGGTTTTGAGGTTCCGGCCCTGAAGACTTCGAGTGGTGTGGCGGCCTCCCTCTGAGCAGGAGCCACAGAGCGTTTGAAGAGCCTCTACCCGGTCATGGATGAGCAGAAGACTCTACTGCCCAGGTCCTGGAGCCTGAAGGACAAGTTCAGCTACACTGGCATCTCACAGAACAACCTGAGGGTGCACTACAAAGGTATGGGATTCCAGGTCTCACTTAGAGATCAGACAGTGCTGGGTGAGGCTCTGGGCTAGGGAAGGAGCTGGGCTTCCTAGGCCCAGAGTGGGATGGTTTGAGGGAATCCAGGATGACGCGACACACTGCCCCTTCTTATTTCCCTGAGATAAATCTATTGGCCAGAGATGGGTTACATTGTTCTCCAGGTAGAGAAGGTGAGGTTATCTCCTCTTATGCAGTGGCGGTGCGAGACAGGATTCCGAGGCACAGTTTCTAATTAAGCGAGAACCTACATACACAGGAGGGAGAGCCTAATCAGTGGTTATTTGTCCCAAATTATGCCCGAGATCGTGTAGGGGTACAAAACGAGAAGGGACCGAAGCTGGACATCTTTGTACCTTGCTGAAAGCAAGTGGGAGAGTGAGAGGGGAACCTCCGTATTCCCTGTTTTCTTCAGGGAGCAGAACTGCCCCTTCCTCTATCCCAAATTGGAAATGTCCTGTGTTTCCAGGTGCTGTTAAATGAAGTTTTGTTGAAAACAAGGGTTTTTAAAGATACCAATTAGCCTTTTGAAAAAACTGGCTTATATTTTGCACCTGCAGCTAGCATACTCAGCCACCTTAGGCTTCTGCTCCTTCCCATCCCCACTTTTCTGAGGTTAAAACAAAGCTTTAAACAATTCAGTTGTATAGAAAATTATAAATGACAGCGGCAGGGTTGAATTGTACCCCAATGAAATGCCTTCACCAGGTTTACTTGTGTGGAACAGGTAAAAAACAATGCAGTGCTATCAGTTTGGATACACATCCCCGAGGCTCTTAATCTAAGGCAGAGGAGTGTTTACATTCTAAGCAGGCTCTTTTTGCTTAGATCTAAAGGAAGGGAGGTCTTCAGATCCTAGGGATATGTATGTAGAGTATACAAACCTGTGGCAAGATTCGTAAAGAAGTAAAAACTGGGGTTTGAGAAGAACCTTGTAAAATCAGCTACTCTTTCAATGAGTATAGCAACAGAAGAAATCTGCTGAATGACATTTTGTTGATTTCCTTGTGGATTATTACTTAATTTTGTTTTTAAATTTGTGTGAACAGTAAGTGCTATGCTATTTTTACTTCTGTTTTGGCTGCCAGAATGCTTTTTTTAGATTTGACAGGACTTCATTTTACATTTGTGGTTTATGGTAAATAAAAAGCATCTAAAGGCAGAGACTGTGTAGGGGAGTTTAGTGAGCAAAGAATCCCAGCTTTCCTGAATCCCAGCACTCACTGGTGGTACTAGCTCTCTTAGACAGGGCCTCAATGTCTTCTGAGTGCTGGATGGTCAGTAAGAAAATTTCTGTGGCAGCTTAACTCTCATGATTTTGGCTAATTTGGCATTGTAACATTCCTTGATTTGCTGTATTTACTTCTTTTATGTAAAATTAATCATCTAGGCCAGAGACAAATGCATGCTTATGTGGTTGGGATTTGAATGTCACAGTTTTCCTGTGGCCTTTTTCTTACTTTCTGTTGTGTAACACTGATATTCACTTTCTGGAAACATTCTTATTTCATAAACTTGAACCATTAGTTTTGGAAGAACAGATTGGTTGTCATCCTTTTCTCCAGCTTTTATCTCCTTTGTCTCTCCTTTCCCCATGTTACAAAGACATTGTCTCTCTTCTAAACCTTCATGGAGTCTTGTTATTTTAAAGTCTGTGTCTTTTATTTGTGTTCATTCTTTTGAGGTTTACACAGTCCTCCACAGTGGGGAAGGCATATTGGGGTTCTTGGAGGCAACGGGACACTGAGGCTGCTTCCTTTGTTCTACGAATCAGGAAATAACACTACTGATCAACCCTCAACCACTCACTTATTGCAACTCAATGGATACCACCTCTTAAATGTTCCATCATACTTCCCTGATACATCTCACAGCGAGGGACCAATTTTAAACACGTGCTTGTGAAGGACAGTTCACAAGTAAAACCATAACACATGTGTTGGCTTAGATTGGATTGGGAGTAGTAATAAAATGCAGAGTATTGTGGCACCACACATTCTGAGTCCTGCTTTCTTCATTAGGGACAATGTGAGGACCTTCCTGCTGGGAAGGGTTTGTAAGCCATCTGAAGCCTGGGAAGAGGGATTACTGTTAGCACTGTTTTAGGACTTACCTTGAGGAGGTAGTTGAACTGACATTGTTTTACTGTATGGAGGGAGAGAGCTATGGCAGAGGCAGAACATTAATGTATCATTAACAGGCATATGGAGGCCCAAGAAGCAACTGTTTTGAGGTACCTGGTTGGAAAGGAGAGTAGTGTCACGGGACCTGAGCTGTGGAAATTAGAAAGGAGGAAGAGGTCCTGTATACAGTGGATAGTGTAGTGTGTAGTGGATAGACCTGGAAAATTGATCACTGGTTTTGGAATAAGACCATTGTAGCCTTAGGAATAGCAGTCTGTATTTCATGATGGAAATAAAACCCAGCTGTCAGGAGTTGAAAGGATAAGTGGAGGTTCCAAGTAGAGAGGATGTGGCAGAGAGAGTATGCTCGAGGAACATAGAAAGATTATCATTAGAAGGTTAAGGGAAAAACATCTCTGTTTTTAGTGGCCAATATTTGGTTACATTTTAGCTGAGGGATAGATTATGATATCATCAGAGTAGATGGAAATCCCACGTAATCAAGACTTTTGAAAGTAATGTGCCAGAAGTTGTATTAGTTCTGCATCAGTCTTCATTCAGTTTGTAAGTAAAACTGAAGTGATGTTTAAATTGGTATGAGAGTATGATTTTAGTGCAAGGTAAAATTGTTACTCAATACCAACCTTAATAGAATACTGACAGGGACAATGGTTTATTACATGGAGGCTGAGAACTTTGTGGTAAAAGTGAGTAAATTGTGGGGACATTGTGTTCTCAAAGGGTGATGTAAAATTAAAGAAGAAATTGCTAAAGGTACTTAGTTTGAGGGCTGATGAGGTAAAGACCAGTAGCAGTCTTTGCAGAACACAGATAGTAGGTCTTGGAGAGGAGAAATAGACCATGGGAGTCAAGCTGGTGTGGACATGGGTCGCCCTGGAATAGCAGAGTGACTTTGACTACATCTAATGGCCTTTCATTTTCTTCACAAAATAAACTCACCAAGCTTAAAAAGCTTAACATGAATGAAGATGAAGTGGATGATCCTTTTAGAATAACTGAAACAGGTTGACTGAACATTTCTGAACATAATGTAGGTGGCACTGAGAAAGGCCAGGTGATGAACTCATGGCAGTGAACTTTTACTACATTGACTGCTAGGGTAGTAGCAGGGAAAGTGGATTGTGATACTGATGAAAGGCCATGGAAATGGCTTTGTTGTAAGGGTGGTGGAAGGATAAGATTATGAAGGAAATCAAGGGCATTTGAGGCCTTTTAAGAGATTCTCAGGTAAGCTTGTCCTGGAAGAAGAAAATAAATCCCAAGGAAAGATTCAGAGAATTAGATAAACTTTAAAAGTGAAGTCTTCAGATAGTGTGGTCCATAAGAAGACAACAGGCATTTCTGCTGCAATGCCACAAGTGCATTGTGGAGAAAACCTTGTTTTCCATACAACTGTGCATTAGAAATAACAGGACCCTGGGAGGGTGAGGATGGGGTAATTACTTAGGAGTGTGGAAATTTGTAACAACACAGCTGTCACAGTTCTAAAGATCTGCAAGCCTAGGTCACTCCCCACTGGTGTTTGTGCTAGCATTGCACATGTCTGACTCTGCAGCCTTAGATTCTTCTTGAAGGTGTGTTCTTGACACCTACTTAATTGAAATGAAAAGCTTCTTTAAAAACAAAACAAACCCAAAACCCCAAACAGGAAATACACATGTTAGAATGGCTAAATTTTAACCATAACCTGAGAGTGTGCCAGGTGTTGGTGTGGCTACCTAACAACAAAACCTCCAATTATTGTTAGTGGGTATGCACAATGATATAGCCACTTTGGAGATGGTTGGCTGTACTAACACAGCAAACTATATGTTTATCCTACTTCCCATTAGCAGTATACCCAAATATTTACCTATCTCATCTGAATACCTAAACCTCCTCTGCTGGTCAATGTTTGCACCAAATTTGCTAATGATCTTTAAAGTGGTAGCAACCAAGATATCTTTCAGTAATTGGTGACAGATGGGATCAAGAGACCCACGAAGTTTGATGTAATGGGATATGATCAATGACTAATGAAGTGAGCCATCAGGTTATGCAGACATGTCGAATTTGAACTCCGTATTCCTAAGTGAAGGCAACCCGTCTAAAAGGACTAAGTAGAAAGGGTAAAAGAGTACAGGCAGTGAAAAAGTGTGGTTGTCCAAGGAATGGGATCAAATAGACTAAGGATAGAGGGAATTTGCAGACAGTAAAAATATCTTGTGTGCTTGTGGTACTGTAGTGTGGATACATGGCATTGTTTGTTAGGCAAACCAAGAACTGTAATGAACACAAATTGAAAAAATCATTTAGGAGAGAGGCAAAAACTCCAGGGTAGAATGCAGAATGTGATTTTTTATTTTTCAAGTAGCATTTCAATGCATTCTGTCTATATGGCTTACTGCTGTGCTATATTCCTAGCCTGTTTTAATATTTTTAGATGGGGTCTATATAAGTTGCCCCTGTAGTCATTGATTTTGCAAGCTGACTCCTTCAGTATACTATGTAGCTGCGTGACAGGTCAACACTACCAGGCCCAGCTTGACAAAATAATCTAGGCACTTTCCACCCTTTCTCATTTTCTTTGTGCTCTCCAGTCACCTTTCTCCTTTTTTCTTTTTGATGGGGCAGCAACTCTCAAACTGTGAATCACAACCCCTTTGGGGGTCAAATGAATCTTTCCCAGGAGTCACATATTATATAACCTGTATATTTACATTATGATTCATAAATGTAACAGAATATGGTTACAGAACAGCAATGGAATAATTTTATGGTTGGGGTTCAACACAACATGAAGAACAGTGCTAAAGGGTCTTAGAATTAGGAAGGTGGAGAACCACTGTGATAGGGCCGCATGGAGCCCAGGCTGTCCCTGAAGTCACTAGGTGTAGCTGAAAGCAACTTTGAATTCCTAATTTTCTGCTTCTAATTCCCAAGTGCTGAGATTGTAGATGTAAACCACCCTACCCAACTAGATAAAATAATCTTCATTGCATAACATATTTGAAATAGCCTCAGGGAAGGGGAGAAAGTATTGACCTCAATAACTTTTGAATTAATGAATTCTAAGAAAGGCAAAGAAAACTACATTTTGAACTCTAGTTGATAAAAGTCATATCCTATAGGATTGTGGGCTAATTTTCTAATGCCAATTCTGATTCTGTTAACTTCCCATACTGCTGGACATATGTGGTGGAAGTGAATCGGTGAATCTGTACTCATATAGGAAACATTCTTGACACCTTTAACCTCTGTCCCTTGCCTTGTTGCCCTGATGGCTTAACATAGTGGCATACTGTGTCCTTTGAGATATACTTCTGTTAAAATATCAGATCTTTCTTTTTAAGGGCTTTCCATATTGCTAAGCTTTTAACATTCATCAGAGTGTTGAGAAAAGCTGTGTTATAGACTAAGTGACATCTTGATTCTCCTACCACCATTCCCATATTCAAATGTAAGTGAACTAAGTCATATTTAAGTAATATATTTTGTTGTAGGACAGGCCTGGTTAGGATTTAGTATTTCTGAGGTGGAATAGTTGCACGTAGTTGCCAAATATAGACTGTGGGTCTAGGAAGGAGTGCTTTAAGTGGGAATAAAAAGCCCATCATTGGGGTGTCACCACAACATTAGGAACTGTATTAAAGGGTCATAGCTGTGTAAAGGTTGAACTGGCCTAGAGATTTGTATGTGTTAGGCAAATATTCTACCACTGAGCTACACCTCCATCCCCTCTGTGATTTTTAAATTTAATAATGATTCAACTCGTTTACATTTTCACATTTACAAAATTTTCTAAAATGTTTTACAAGAGCATAATAAACAAAGGCTCTTAATAGATTTAAAATTGTGAAGAACTTTTGAATATTTTATGTAATGAAAACATGTATAGAATTTTAATTTGCATGAATTTAGCATGAGTCTACCAATTTGGAACAAATGATACCATCTCTGTAAAAGTTTGACTTTTATAAGTGATGCTATATAACCTATGTTACAAATGTTGAATGAGAAAATTCCATGCAAGAATAGCTAGCACTTTTAGAAGTTGTGCACCTTACATCATTCATTCTCTTTTTCTTCTACCTTAAAGCAGATAAAAAATAGATGAGGATAGATATGGCATGACTTCCACAATTCTCAATATCCCTAAATATTTCATGAGGGGTCATATCTCTTGCTGGAGCAGGCTTCTTGAATTTAATTTGCAGCACTTATGCTGGCTTGGAATTCTCAATCAGTAGGTTTCTAAAATGGACATGGTTTATTTCACTTTATCCTCAGTTTTGAAATGAGGCTACATAGTACTTTTAATCATTGGGTTGTTTTGAATATTAAATGATTTACTAAATACAGTTCACTTAAAATGGGGCTTTTCCTATAGTACTAGATATGTTAGATATTACTTCTTATTATATCTTGAGATCACTCATAGAAGTTGTGGTTAGTATCAGAAACTTTATTATTGGTTGTTAGGATAAAAATTTTTGTAAATTAAAATAAGTTTTGGTTCCTGCCAAAATTTACTGTTTCTTATTAAAAAAGCCCAATAATAAAATAATTGATGTAGAATTCCAATTAAAATGTCCAGTCAATATTTTCTTTTTTCCTGTCTTATTCCCACTAATTCCCTTTCTTTTCCAACTGGTCTCTTTCTTTTACCCTCTCTCCATGTTTGTGTATGTGTGTGTGTATTTAACCCATTGAGTTTCATTAGGGTTGCTTATGTATCATGGGTGATGATTGATACAGGAGCAAATACATCTTATCAGTGCCTACATTACTGAAGAAAATGTATCTCCCTCACCTTATAACCATGAACTACTTACTAGATCCTTTACTTGGAGCACAATGTTGACAGACGCAAGCTTGTGTAGATAATCCTATCTGCTGAGAGTTCAAGAGTGCATTTGCTCTGCCATGTTTGGAAGACAGCATTCCACAGTACTCCACTCCTTCCTCTAGCTCTCAACATTCTCTCTACATATCCTCTGTGATGTTCCTTGAGCCTTGGAGAAGGTACTATAGATTTCTCTTTCAGGTTGAACATTCAGAGATCACGTATTCTTCATACTTGACTACTAGCTGCCACCCACTGTAGAAAGAAGCTTTTTTGACCAAAGCTAACAACAGCACTACTCTATGGGCATAAACATAAACACTTAGAAGCCACTTTACAAGCTCATCAGGGTTTATTTGGGAAAACAACAGAAGTAGATTCTCCATTATTACCTCCCCAGCCACGAGCTCTTAGTCAGGTCATTAGAATGAGAGGTGAGTGGACCTTAAATACAATCCAAATGTGGTTGGTCATGCCACTATTTAATTTACCTGTAGGTACAACTTGCTTGGTGGGTCAGTAGTATAATAACACACAGTGTCTACAGTTGAGGAAGACTCTTGATGACTGCTCTTCCCTAGTGGCCTGCAAACCACCTTTTGGCACTATGAACAATAGCTATCAGTGAGGAAGTTCCCAGCTCAGCCCCTGCTTGTTTTCTCTATGTACTATGATTAAAGTGTGTCTGTCAGTAGGTTCTTAACCATTTCATTCTGGTGAGCAACCAAAAGCAATGGCAAACAGCATGTATTATTTTGGGAACCAACAGCTCACAAGGAGTAGGCCCAACTATGACTGTCTAATTTTTAATGCATGAATTTTGCATGATCAAGTATCCTAATTATTTGAATACAGTTTACTGAAAATCTATTTCACTGTTACTACAATTCAATAAATATCTACTTATTAAGTGGTTATTGTACATAAAAAGATTGGGGCCACAGATAGCTCAGCTGGTAGAGTGCTTACTACACAAGCATGAGGGGTTAAGTTGGAGCCTCAGGGCATACATTTAAAAAACCAACTGCATGGATGGTGGCATGAACATGGAATTTCTGTCCTGAGAAAACAGAGATTGGCACATCCCTGGTAACCAGTGTATCCTACTCTGTTGAATTCCAGGCTTGTAAGAGTCTTCCCTCTTCCTTCTCAGCAAAGTTGGTGATACCTTCTGAACAATACCTATGGTGATCTCTGGTCTCCACACATATGCACACATCTTCTCATATGCATTCCACAAACACACACATACACACGTGATTGGCATATTTGTGCCGTTATTTTTTTTTCTCAGCTCATCATAAATCTGTTACCTACATATGTTAAAATTATTGGGGTGTGGAGGGGTAGGCTGCATTTTGCTGCTTCCCAGTTATGTCTTACTAGCTGACTTCATTGGCTCTCTGTGGTCTTAGGGCTGAGTCTTGCTTTTTCCTTTATAAAAATGTTTTCATGGTGAACTGGTGAAATGGCTCATTGCAAGTCAGAGAAATTGAGTTCAGTCCTTAGAACCCACAGTGGAAGGGAAGAACTGAGTCCTGGGTGTTGTCCAAGGATACATATTCGCCGTTTCGTTGTTCTTTTTCCTTTATGTGCATTGGTGTTTTGTATCCATGTGTGTCTGTGTGATTTTGACAGATCTTGGATTTGCAGACAGTTGTGAGCTGCCATGTGGTTGATGGGAATTGAAAACTGGTCCTCTGGAAGAACAGTCAATGGGAGGGAGGATAAGATTGGGAAGGAATGAGAGTGGGGGCTGCAGCTGGGACATAAATTGAAAAAACTGTAATTAATATAAAAATAATTTTTTAAAACAAAGAAATGTTAAAAGCCTTACTCATCACGTGCTCTATAATATTACTGGTAGCATTGTGTTATCTCATTTAAGAGAAAAATATGGAGCTATAGTTCTCAATAGACTGTTATTGACTCAAGAATTGTGGATTAAGCCAGGCACAGTGCCACATGCCTGTAATCCCAGCACTGGAGGTGGAAGAGATAAGTGGATCTCTGAGTTCGAGCCCAGCCTGGTCTACAAAGTGAATCCAGGACAGCCAAGGCTCCAAAAAGAAAGCTTGTCTTAAAAAAAACAAACAAACAAACAAAAAAAAACAAATACAAATAATTGTGGATTAGTCTTTCTTCACAGATAATAAGACTATATCAAATAACAGAATGATAAACTCTTTTTTAAAATTTTATTATTATTATTTTTTTATCAGTTACATTTTATTAACTCTGTATCCCAGCCGTGTCCTGATCCCTCATTCCCTCCCAGTCCCTCCCTCCCTCCTTCATCTCCACCGTGCCCCTTTCCAAGTCCACTGATAGGGGGGACCTCCTCCCCATTCATCTGATCCTGTTTTATCTTGTATCTTCAGGACTGGCTGCAAAGCCCTCCTCTGTGGCCTAACAGGACTGCTCCTCCCTTCGGGGGTGGCGAGACAAAAGAGACAGTCATTGAGTTCCTGTTAGAAATAGTCCTTGTTCCCCTCACTTTGGGAAAACAATTAGTTACTGAGCTACCACAGGCTACATCTGAGTGGAGGTTCTAGGTTATATCCATACATGGTCCTTGGTTGAATGTCAGTCTCAGAAAAGACCCTGTGTCCAGTTATATTTGGTCCTTGTGGAGCTCCTATCCTTTCCCCATCAGACTAACTCCCCTTCTTTCTTATGATTCCCTGTACTCTGCCAAAGGTTTAGTCATGAGTCTTTGCTTTGAAAACACTGCTAGTTAGCGTCTTTCAGATGCACTCAGTAGACTCCTGTCATACCTTCAATGCACATCCCATCTGTCTTTCTAAATGAGGATTGATCATCTTACCCCATGTCCACTCAATTGATTGTCTTTTTTAGGTGTATAGATTTCATTATGTTTATCATATCTTATGGATCTATATAAGTGAGTATATCCCATGTTTGTCTTTCTCCTTCTGGGATATTTCACTCAGCATGATCTTTTCTAGATCCCACCATTTGCTTGCAAATTTCATGATTTCCTCCTTTTTGATTGCTGAGTAGTATTCCATTGTGTAAAAATACCACAATTTCTGTACCCATTCCTCTGTTGATGGACATCTGGGTTGTTTCCAGGTTCTGGCTATTACAAATAAAGCTGCTATAAATATGGTTGAGCAAGTATCCCTTTTGTGTACTTGAACGAACTTTGGGTATATACCTAGCAGTGGTATAGCTGGGTATTGAGGAAGCATTATTCCTAATTGTCTTAGAAAGCGCCAGATAGCTGTCCAGAGTGGTTGTACCAGTTTACATTCCCACCAGCAGTGGAGGAGGGTTCCCCTTTCTCTACAACCTCTCCAGCATGTGTTATCACTTGAGTTTTTCATCTTGGCCATTTTGATGGGTGTAAGGTGATATCTCAGGGTCGTTTTGATTTGCATTTCCCTGATGGCTAATGAGGATGAGCATTTCTTTAAGTGTTTTTCTGCCATTCGATATTCCTCTGTCGAGAATTCTCTGTTTAGCTCTGTTCCCCATTTTTTAATTGGATTACTTGGATTGCTGCTTTTCAGTTTCTTTAGTTCTTTGTATATACTGAATATTAGTCCTCTGTCAGATAAAAGGTTAGTGAAGATTCTTTCCCAATCTGTAGGCAGTCGTTTTATTTTGATGACGGTATCCTTTGCTTTACAGAAACTTTTCAGTTTCATGAGGTCCCATTTATTGATTGTTGCTCTTAGAGCCTGTGCTGTTCGTGTTCTGTTCAGGAAGTTGTCTCCTGTGCCAATGAGTTCTAGGCTGTTCCCCGCTTTTTTTTCCAATTGATTTAGGGTATCTGGTTTTATGTTGAGGTCCTTGATCCACTTTGACTTTAGTTTTGTTCAGGGTGATAAATATGGATCTATTTTCATTTTTCTGCATGTAGACATCCAGTTGGTCCAGCACCATTTGTTGAAGATGCTGTCTTTTTTCCATTGAATGGATTTGGCTTCTTTGTCAAATATCGAGTATTCATAGGTGTGTGGATATTTCTGGGTCTTCTATGCCGTTCTATTGATCCTCCTTTCTGTTTCTACACCAATACCATGCAGTTTTTATTACTGTTGCCCTGTATTACAACTTGAGATCAGGGATGGAGATACCTCCAGATGATCTGTTCTTGTACAGGATCATTTTGGAGATTCTGGGTTTTTTGTTTCTCCATATGAAGCTGAGAATCTTTTTTTCAAGGTCTGTAAAGAATTGAGTTGGTATTTTGATGGGAATTGCATTGAATCTGTAGATTGCTTTTGGCAGTATAGCCATTTTCACAATGTTAATCCTACCAATCAATGAGCACGGGAAATCTTTCCCTCTTCTGATATCTTCTTCGATTTCTTTCTTCAGAGACTTGAAGTTTTTCTCAAACAGGTCTTTCACTTGCTTGGTTAGAGTCACACCAAGGTACTTTATGTTATTAGTGGCTATTGTGAAGGATGTTGTTTCCCTAATTTCTTTCTCAGCCTTTTTGTGTTTGGTATATAGGAGGGTTTCTGATTTTTTTTTTTTTTTGAGTTGATTTTGTATCCTGCCACTTTGCTGAAGGTGTTTATCAGCTGAAGGAGTTCTATGGTTGAATTTTTGGGGTCGCTCATGTATACTATCATATCATCTGCAAATAGTTACACTTTGACCTCTTCCTTTCCGATTTGTATCCCCTTGATCTCCTTTAGTTGTCTTATTGCTCTGGCTAGGACTTCAAGTACTATGTTGAAGAGATATGGGGACAATGGACAGCCTTGTCTTGTCCCTGATTTCAGTGGGATTGATTTAAGTTTCTCTCCATTGAGTTTGATGTTAGCTATAGGCTTGCTGTATATTGCCTTTACTATCTTTAGGTATGTGCCTTGTATCCCTGATCTCGCCAAAACTTTAAACATGAATGGGTGTTGGACTTTGTCAAATGCTTTTTTGGCATCTAAGGAGATGATCATGTGGTTTTTCTCCTTCAGTTTGTTTATGTAGTGGATTACATTGATGGATTTCCGTATGTTGAACCACCCTTGCATGCCTGGGATGAAGCCTACTTGGTCATGGTGTATGATATCTTTGATGTTCTTGGATTCGGTTTGCAAGTATTTTATTGAGTATTTTTGCATCAATGTTCATAAGAGAGATAGGCCTGAAGTTCTCTTTTTTTGTTGGGTCTTTGTGTGGTTTAGGTATTAAGGTGACTGTGGCTTCATAGAATGAGTTTGGTAGTATTCCTTCTGTTTCTATTTTGTGGAATAGCTTGAGGAGAATTGGAGTTAGCACTTCTTTGAAGGTCTTGTAGAATTCTGCGCTGAAGCCATCTGGTCCAGGGCTTTTTTTTGGAGGGGAGACTGTTAATGGCTGCTTCGATTTCCTTGGGAGATATAGGGCTATTCAGTCTTTCTACCTGATCTTGACTTAGTTTTGGTACATGGAATCTTTCAAGAAAATTATCCATTTCATTTAGATTTTCAAATTTTGTGGCATATAGGCTTTTGTAGTATGACCTAATAATTGTTTGGATTTCCTCAGTGTCTGTGGTTATGTCCCCATTTTCATTTCTGATTTTGCTGATCTGGATAGTTTTTCTCTGCTTTTTATTTAGTTTGTCTAAGGGTTTGTCTGTCTTGTTGATTTTCTCAAAGAACCAGCTTTTTGTTTCATTGATTCTTTGGATAGTTTTATTTGTTTCTAGTTGATAGATTTCAGCCCTTAGTTTGATTATTTCCATCCATCTGCTCCTCTTGGGTGTATCTGCTTCTTTTTTTTTTCTAGGGTTTTCAGTTGGACCATTAAGTTGTTTGTATGTGATGTTACGAATTTCTTCTTGCAGGCACTTAGTGCTATAAATTTTCCTCTGAGCACTGCTTTCAATGTGTCCCATAAATTTGGGTATGTTTTGCCTTCCTTTTCATTGAATTCTAGAAAGTCTTTGATTTCTTTCTTTATTTCTTCCTTAACCCAGCTGTCATTGAGTAGTAAGTTGTTCAGTTTCCATGTGCATGTCGGCTTTTTGTTGTTTCTGTTGTTGTTGATGTCTAGCTTTAGTCCATGGTGGTCAGATAGTATACAAGGGATTATTTCAATCCTTTTGTATCTGTTGAGGCTTGCTTTGTGACCCACTATATGCTCTATTTTCGAAAAGGTTCCATGCGGTGCTGAAAAGAAGGTGTACTCTTTTGAGTTTGGGTGAAATGATCTGTAGACGTCTATTAGGTCCATTTGATTTAGGGATTCTTTGAGTGCTTTTATTTCCCTATTTGGTGTCTGTCTAGTTGATCTGTCCCTTGGTGAGAGTGGAGTGTTGAAGTCTCCCACTATTAAGGTATTAGGATCGATGTATGATTTAAGCTTTAATAATGTTTCATTTACGAATGTCGGTGCTCTTGTTCGTGAGGCATAGATATCCAAGGTTGTGATGTCCTCTTGGTGGATTTTTCCTTTGATGAGAATATAGTGGCCCTCCTTATCTTTTTTTATTAAATTGGGTTGAAAGTCTATTTTATTAGATATTAGGATGGCTACTCCAGCTTGTTTTCTGGAACCATTTGCTTGCAAAACAGTTTTCCAGCCCTTTACTCTGAGGTAGTGTTTATATTTGTTGCATAGGTGTGTTTCTTGGATGCAACAGAATGTTGGATCCTGTTTCCTTAACCATTCTGTTAGCCTGTGTCTTTTTATTGGTGAGTTGAGTCCATTGATATTGATAGATAATAGTGACCAATGCATGTTAGTTTCTTTTGTAATGGAGTCGGTGATCTAACCCTGTTTCATTGCTTGTTTTCTTTTCATTTGTTGGGATATTATCTGTATGCCCTGTTTTCTTGGGTGAATTTGTTTTCATTGGATTGGAGTTTTCCTTCTAGTATCTTATGTAGGGATGGTTTGCTGTGTAGATATTGTGTAAATTTAGTTTTGTCATGGAATATTTTGTTTTCTCCATCTATGTTGATTGAAAGCTTTGCAGGGTATAGTAGTCTGGGTTGACATTTGTGATCTCTTAGAGTCTCCATGATATTTGCCCAGGCCCTTCTGGCTTTCATAGTTTCTGATGAGAAGTCCGGTGTGATTCTGATAGGTCTACCTTCATATGTTACTTGGCCTTTTCCCCTTGCTGCTTTAATATCTTTTCTTTGTTCTGTAGATTTAGTGTTTTGACTGTGATGTGACGTGATGTGTTTCTTTTCTGGTCTTGTCTATTTGGAGTTCTGTAGGCCTCTTGTATATTTATGGACATCTCTTTCTTTAAGTTGGGAAAATTTTCTTCTATGATTTTCTTGAAAATATTTTCTGGACCTTGGAGTCTGGAGTCTTCTTTTTCATGAATTCCTATTATTCTTAGATTTTGTCTTTTCATTGCATCCTTGATTTCTTGGATATTTTGTGATTGGAACTTTTCTGATTTTACTTTTTCTTTGAGAGAAGTATCCATTTCTGCAAGTGTGTCTTCAGCTCCAGAGATTCTCTCTTCCATCTCTTGTATTCTGTTGGTGATGCTTACTTTTGTGGTTCCTGATCTTTTCTCCAAGTTCTCCAGCTCAAGGGTTTTCTCATTTTGTGTTTTCTTTATTGATTCTAATTCTGTTTTCATGCCTTGCACCATTTCTTTCATGTGTTTGAATTTGGATTCCTGTCTTTCTACGATGGCCTCTTTTTTTTTCATTTCCTTTTTATATGCCACTAATTTTTCCTCTACTTGTGTATCTATTTGTTTGGCTATGTTTGCCTGTGTTTCTTTAAGGATATTGTCTATTTCTTCTTTCTTTGCCCCCAATTGACTGGCCATCTCTTTGAAAGACTTGTTCATTTCCTCCTTATGATCCTCAAATAATTGGGCAAGCATGGCTTTAAAATCATTTTCCTGTGCTTCTGCTGAATTGGAGTATCCATCGATTTTGGGGTTTGCTGGTGAAGTCATGATGTCCTGATTTATGTTGGAAGTGTTCTTTCGCCTACCCCTGGCCATTGGCTTATCTGAAACCTTCCCTGTTCGTTTTTGGATTCTGCAGATTAGACTGGTGCTGTCTCTCTCTGGTGTCTGGAGAGTTCTTCAGGAAGCTGAGCATTCTCAGCATGTGCTGAGGACTATCTGTACCTGTGGGAGGAAAGTACGCAGGCGCAAATGGGGCAAATGCAAGCGTGTGTGCGCGTGTGTGTGTGTGTCTGTGTGTGTAAGTCTGCATGGACGTGTGTCTCGAGGGACAGAGTGATGGCTAATGTTGAACCCTTGTGTGTGGGAGGGGCTCTGCACTGTATATGTCGCAGACGCTAATGATGATCGCAGCGCAATTTCTGGCATTAACTGCTTTAACTCCTCAATTAGGCCCACAGGGCAGGAACTTCAATGTCCCTAGTGCCCCTCTGTTTCCCAAAGTGAGTATGTGGGTGGGAGGGGGGGTTCGATGCCTAGCTTCTGATTTAGAAGGACCCAGCTTCTGGGTAACTGCAGATTCTCAAGGGTGCACTCACTTACAGGCAGGTCTCTTGGCTGAGATCATGGTATATGGGGCTCTCTGCTCTCTGGTTTGGCCCTGCTTCTTTGATGTGCTCCGCCAGTTCTGTGCTGCTGTCACTGCCAAGTTCTGAGGTCTTGCTGCAGTTGGAGATTTCAGGGTGGTCACTTCAGCAGGGATGGGGTAACCAGGCTCTCTGTTCTCTTGTTTGGCCCGGGTTAGTCATAAACTGGAGGGCTGTGGTGCCCCACCAGTTCAGTGCTGCTCCGTCGCCATGTCCCACTGTAACTGGAGACTGGGTCGCTAGTCCAGATGCTTTCTGGGAAGTCCTGGGATCTCTTCGTTGTGCTCTCCAAGCTTGGGAGGCCCAGCGCCTGGTGTGTCCAGGTTGTATGACATTTCTGCCTGGTTTTGGTGAGTATATAGCATATTCTCTGTCATTGTGGGATTGGGCGGGCTGTACCGTCAGTGCTGGCGATCCTGCAGAGCTAGTATGGCGTCTAGCAGATTCGAGCCCTGGGAGGATGGTGCAGCCCCCACGCGAATCTGGGACTCCAGGACACATACTGCTGGCTTTTGTCTGCCGCTAAGGTGCTTGGGGCTCCATCTCAGCAGCTGTATACCCCAGGCAGTTAGGTCTGCGCTGAGAAAGATGAGTCCTCTGTGCCGCTGTGCCGAGGAGGAAGGAGCTCTGGGGAAGGGAGTGCCGCAAGATCAAAGGATCCTTTCTCTCCTTCCCCAAACAAGTCCCCGGGTGACTGGAGACCAAAGTTTTCACCTCCTGCGATGTTCCATGTTGTTCAGACAGCCTCACCATTGTTTTCCTGGGTTAGGGGTCCTTCCATTCACCAACTCAGAAGTTCTGGTATCCCACCATTCAGAAATTGTGTGTGCTAGTCGCCATTTTGGCTCCGCCCCCTCCAATGATAAACTCTTGATGAGATTTTCCTATTAATGTAGTTTATTTAATAGTATGCCATCATACAAATATCCCCTGTTTAAAAAGTCGTCTGTTTTGCAAAAGAATGTATAAGAACGTTACAAATTAAATGCAGATTTAGATACGATAATATTAAGATCATTATCTCATGAACTTCGAGTCCAGAATAACTGAAAATTATACCTTAAATTTCTCTAGTTTATGAAACGGAGAAATGATTCAGTAGTTCTTGCAGTGGATTTGTGTACGATTCCCAGAACCCACAAGACAACCTCACAATAGCCTATAAAAACTGAAGTTCCAAGGGATCAAACATGTTCTTCTGGCCTTTAGGCAGCAGGCACAGAGGTGGGATACATACATGCAGACATTCATTCACTCACACATGAAAAAAAATCTTTTTAAAATATCTTAAAAAAATTAACAGCCACTGCCCATACTCATTGTGTTCAGAGTCTGATCTTTTTTTATTATTAATTACAGTTTATTCATTTGTATCCCAGCTGTAGCCTCCTCCCTCATCCCCTACCAATCCCACTCTCTCTCCCTCCCCATGTCCACTGATAGAAGAGGTCCTCCTCCCCTTCCATCTGACTGTAGCCTATCAGGTTTCATCAGGAGTGGCTGCAATGTCTTCCTCTGTGGCCTGGTAAGGTGATTCCAGAGCCAGCCACTGAGTTCATGTCAGAGACATTTCCTGTTCCCATTATTAGGGAACCCACTTGGAGACTGAGTTGCCATGGGGTAAATTTGTGCAGAGGTACTAAGTTATCTCCATGCCTGGTCTTTAGTTGGAGTATCAGTCTCAGAAATGACTCCTTTGCCCATATTTTTTGGTTATGTTGTTCTCCTTGTGGAGCTCCTGACCTCTACAGGTCTTTCTCTCTCCCCCTTCCTTCATTAGATTCCCTACATTCTGCCCAAAGTTTGGCTATGAGTCTCAGCATCTGCCTCGATGCCCTGGAGGATAAAGGCAGAGGTCCTCTGTGATAGGCTCTTGTCCTGTTCCCTGTTTTCTCACTTTCCGATTTCCATCCTGTTGGCTTTTCTGAGAAAGGGTTGATCATCTTATCCATGGACCTCCTTGCTTAGCTTCTGACCTTTTTTTCTTGAAAACTTTTTTTAGACAAGAGTTTTCGGTGTAGCCCTGGCTTTCCTGGTCCTTACTCTGTAGACCAGGTTAGCCTCTAACACACAGAGATCTGCCTGCCTCTGCCTCCCCAGTGCTAGGATTAAATGTTTGTGCCACCAATGCCTGGCTAGATTCTGAACTGTTAATACAACCAAGAGATAGTGTGAAGAGTTCTTTGTTTAGCCACCAACGCCTGGCTTGATTCTGAACTCTTAATACAAACAAGAGATAGTGTGAAGAGTTTTTTTTTGCTAGCTGCAGCTATTTTGCACATTCAATTCATTGCAATATTAAATGTTTTGTCACTTCTTCATTTACTTGAAATGATGAAAACAGAAATTAAATTTCATCTTAGTGCCTTATTGTCTTGAATTGTTTAAGATTTTCACTTGAAAATTGCATCTGTCCTATGTCTTTCTCGTTTCACATGTAGATCGTTGTAAAACTCCCAATGTTGAAGCATCTGTTCAAGCCACGCACCTGATACCAGCAACCTGTGGGTTTTATTATTTTCAAGTAAATATAGTCAGGAAGGGAAGAGACAGGTAAGTGTAAATTTTGGTTGCCCTAACCAGTTTTTCTTCCTGGATAATTATATTTGAAATGATTCATAAATGTATATGATATAATTAGAAAGTTGTAATTTTGAAAATGTTGGTTTTGGAAAAAGAGGCCCTAAATGTTACAGTACAAAAAATTGGTTCTTTTAAGTACTAGTTGAATTAAAGCTTGAGCTCATGTTTGTAACAGTCTTTCTGGCAGGGTCATTATTAAAACTGAGAGTTGGGAGTTAAGCAATGGAGTGGCTCATGTTTTCTGAATTCTGTGGAGAAGCTGGATCTTCTAAAACTTCCTTACCCAAAGCCAGTACGTGGCTTGTATTTTAAAGGGCTTAGGGTTCAGGATCTGAGGTATTACTTGGAAGGTGGATTGCTTCTACGTTCTTGATTGAGAACTTCCTAGGAGGTTTGTATGTGTTATGGAAGCTTCAGAGTACAAACTCTTGTTGATTGTAGAACCAACTTTGGTTTTTGCTTAGTCTAAGAATTGATGTGCTGTGATATGTTTGTACATCAGAATCACTAATGTGACTATTAAAGTATGTCCTTGACCTTAACCAAAATATTCAGTAGGAAAGCTTTGGTAATGTTGTAGGCATTTTGAGAAAGGTCCATGAGGAATTTTGGTGCATATCTATATTTAAAAACTAATTCTCTAAAGTTATATTATTTTCTGATCCTTCATTGGGATAGAAGACTCATTTAAAAAAAAAAAACATAGGATCATTTGTCCAGCCATCAAGATTATTGCACACTTCAGGTAAGTTAACCTGCATTTGAATGCCTCTTGTTGATCTTTCTGTGTTTAATCAACAAAAGTAAGTGTCCACTATATTATTCTTCTCTTTGCTAGATTTATACTCTGCCAATAGTACCAAAAATAGAAGAGGGAAAGCTTGGGCTACTCCCAACACTTCTTAACTGCCTGTTTTGCCAAGGTGATCAAACCAAACATAAAACCAGAGTCATGACTAGGAATTTTGAACACTTTCTAAAAGTATTTATTGGCCTTTTGTATTATTTTAGAACTCTGTTCAGTTGTATAGCACATTTGTTGTATCACTTTATTAATATTTACTATTTATTTATCCTTTAGCAAAGCTGCTGTTAGTCCTAAATAGCTGTTTCGCCAAAATCACCACACAGAGACTAGGATTTATTTTGTTAACCTGGAACACAATGTTGGGCAATAGTTACTCTGTCTTAAACCTCCCAGCCCGCGTAGTTCCTACCATTCAGATTTTATCCTTTATACTTGCTTTTAGTGATATCTTAGGTCCAGTTCATTTCTGCACATAGTTTCCAAGACCTCTCCTCCAGCCTCTCTCTCCCAGCTTCTGCTCCTGCCACTTCTCCTCCTCCTCTCTTTGGGCTCCTCCCTCCTCCCTCCTACTCCTTCCTTTCTTCCCACTCTGAACCAGGATGTCCACCATATCCTCTACATTGCCCAGCATTGTGGCTATTTGTTTTAATTGACAAATTGGAGAACAAATGGTGGCATGTTTACACAAACTTGATACAGGTGATACTTAGAATAAGCATCACAATGCAATGTTGGGTTTGAACATAGATAGTTGGGGGAGAGAAAATCAGCATTTGAATGAACAAGGGTAAGGTGTGTACATTCCAAAAGAACATTATACCAACATTTTCCACTTTAAGTCCAATAAAAGGCTCCTTCTCTTTCAATACAATAATAATTATGAAATTATGAAAACTCTTAGGTAAAATCTACATGTGCAATGTCCAGTCCCTATTTATTTAGCAACTCAGGAGAAAGTCATGTCCTAATTCCATCATGAAGTCATAATACCATTATGATATCATAATATGATAGTGATGACATAATTCCATGGTGATGACATAGTCCCTTTATGGTTTCATATTCTATTATGATGTCATAATTCCATTCTGATATCTTTATTCCATTATGCTATCATAACATAATTCCATAGTGAAGTCATAATCCTTTTATGAAATCATAATATCATTGTAATTTCATAATCCCATAATGATGTCATAATTCCATAATGATGTCATAATTCCTTTCTGATGCCAAAATTCCATTTTTTTTCAATACAGTTTATTCAGGAACCTTGAACAATCATCTGACCCAGGGGAAAGCCAGTCCACAGCTTAAATAGCCTCTGGGTAGCCAGCCCCAGCATGCCACGTGGGCAATGCAGATAGGTCCACATACATGGAAGCAAGCCAGATCCTCAGCCTTAGCCAAATGTGGAGTTGTTCGTGACAGAGAGCACTCATCGGGAAGGTGGAAGGCGGAAACCAGCTCCATCTTTAAGGCACGGCATTCCGCAGTTCTCTACAGTTCCCCCTTTTTGTTTTAGACACATCAGGCAAGAGTAGAGGTCTGATCTCTGATATTAGAAATAAATTGGGACTTTGTACTGATGTTCATTTAGGTGTCATCCACCCAAAGAGCATCAGACCCGTCTGATACCTTTTTCTCAGAGGCGGGACCTGGGGCATCAACCCGCATGCAATCAGACATGCTCTTCTCTGGGTCCAAAGCAGCTGACCCTGAGTGCAGTGCTTAGCCTCTCATCCTGAGCATAACATTTTAGCTTTTTATGGTAGCCAACCATGCTTGGGGAGACTGTCCTGCTTCAATGGCTGTAAAGGCCTGAATGGTCATGGCTGCATTACGCTGTTGTGAGACTCTAATCTTGCATATATACCACAGGCAAACCAAGGAGACCAACACCAGAAGGCCTGCTAACGCTCCCATGCCTGCCCATTCCATAATGATTTCATAATTCCATAATCATGTCAATTCCTTTCTGATGCCAAAATTCCATTGTTATGTCATTATGTTATTATTCCATTATGATGCCATAATCCCATTATGCTCTCATAATCCCATGATGCTGTCATAATTAAAAAAAATAGTGCATATGTGAAGTCATAATAGCCTTGTGATATCATAGAATCCATAAGGTTATCATGAGAGAATAATGATGTCATAATATCATTATAATGAAATGATAACTTCATAATTTTATTATGAAGACATTCCATTATGATGTCAAAATTCCATTCAGATGTCATAATATTATGATGCCATAATTCCCTTATGATATCATACTACCATTATAGTGTCATAATTCCATAATGAATACATAATAACATTGTGATGTCAAAATTCCATTGTAATGTCATACTTCAATTAAGATGTCATAATTTTATTATGAAGTCATAATTCCATTGTGATGATGTTATTCTGTTATGATGTTATAATTCTAATATAAAGGCATACCTCTGTGATGTCATAATTCCATTATGATATCAAAATAGCATGATGATGTCATAATACCTTTGTGATGTCATAATACGATTATAGTGTCATAATTTGATTATGATGTCATTATTCTGTTATGAAGTTATATTTATACTGTGATGTCAAAATTTCTTTTGGATATCATAATAACATTTTGATGTCATCTTTCCATTGTGATGTCATAATACCAGTGTGCTGTAATAATTCCATTGTGATGTCATAAAATTCCCAGGTGCTATCATAATACCATGAAGAAATAATGCAACTGTGATGTCATAATATCCTTGTGGTATCAAAGAATCCATATGTTTATAATGGGAGAATAAAGATGTCATAATATCATTATAATGAAATTATAAGTTTGGGATGTCATAATCTATTGTGATGTCATATTGCCATTGTGATGACATAATTGCATTATAATGACCTACTTTGAGGTCAGAAAATCCATTAGGATGTCATAACTGTATTGTGATGTCATATCCTAATTCCATCATGATGTCCTAATACCACTATGAAACATAATACCACAGTAATGTGATAATTCCATTGTGATGTCACAATACCATTATGATGTCTTAATACCACTGTGATGTTATAATCCCTTTATGAAATCATAATACCATAGTAATTTCATAATTCCATTATGCTGTCATAACTCTGTTGTGATGTCATAGTACCATGAAGACATTGAGATTTCATGATTACATCATGATGTCAAATGCAATCATGATGTCATTATTCCATTATGATATCATACTACCATTATGGTGTCACAAGTCCATAATGGAATTTCCATTGTAATGTCATAATTCCATTGTGATGTCAAAATAGGCCATAGTGTTCTCACAATAGTACCATTATTATGTCATAATGCAAATGCAATGTCATAATACCAATGTGATATCTTAATAGTACCATTGTGATGTCAAAATTCAATTGTGATGTCATAATACCATTGTGATGTCCCACTGTGATGTCACAAACTTACCATAGTCTTGTCACAATAACACTGTGATGTCACAATACTACCATTGTGATCTCATAACACAAAGGTAGATATCATTTAATTATAATATCATAATTTCCTAGTGATATCACAATGGTATCGTTTTGATGACGATGCTATTGCCATGTCCTGCTAGTAATATTATGATGTCGTTATTCCTGTGTGATGTCACATACTACCATTGTAATGTCACAATGTCATTGTGATATCATCCTAGTACCATTGTGATCTCTTGGTAGTAACATTGTGGTATCATAGTACCATTGTGATGTCTTGTAATGCAATTGTGATGTCATAATAACATTGCAATGTCACAGTCGTACCATTGTGATGTCACAATTCAATTATTGATATCACAATCGAACGTGTCCTACTAGTATCATTATGATGTCATAATAAAATTGTGATGTCTTGTAGTGCCATTATGGTGTCATAATAACATTATAATTTCAAAATGGTACCATTGTGATGTTACAGTACATTTGTACCATTATAATTTCACCATGGTACCATTGTGATGTCACATGTCTTCCTAGTACAATTGTGATGTCATCATTTACACACATTGTCACAATAGTATCATTGTGGAATCACAATGTCTTTGTGATATCATAATAGTACCATAGTGATGTAATAATGCCAATATGAGGTCTTTCAATCGTAATGTAATAATTTTCAAGTGATGTCACAAATGTACAATTGTAACGTCACAATATCATTGTGATGTCCTACGAGTACACTTGTGATGTCATAATTCCCTTGCGATGTCACAGTAGTAGCATTGTGATGTCATAATGTCTTTTGGATATAATAATATTAACATTGTGATGTCATAATGTCATTCTAACTGGAGAATAGTAGCATTGTGATATCACAGTACAATTGTGACGTGACAATAATAGCATTGTGATGTCAGAATTTAATTATAGTAATGTCACAATCGAACCATTGTGATGTCACAATACGATTGTGATGCTCTTCTAGTACCATTGTGATGTCACAATTCAATTGTAACGTCATAATTCCCTATTGGTGGTAAAATAGAAATATTCTGATTTCACAATACAATCGTTATGTCCTACTATTACAATTATGATGTTACAAAACCATTGTGATGTCTTGGTAGTACCATTGTGATGTCATAATAAAATTGTGATGTGACAATCGTACCAGTGTGATATCACAATACATTTGTGATATCCTAATACTATCATTGTGATGTCACAGTTCAGTTGTAACTTCATAATTCCCTAGTGAAGACCTAATGGAAATATTATGGTGTCAAATATGATTGTGATATCCTACTAGTACCGTTGTGATGTCACAATACAATTGTGATGCATAGCAGTACCATTGTGATGTCATAAAATGATTGTGATGTCCTTCTACTACCATTGTGATGTTATAATTACCTTGCTATGTCACAATTGTAGCATTGTGATGTCACAATGTCTTTCTGATATAATAATAGTACCATTGTGATGCCATAATGCAAGAGAATAGTATCATTTTGCTGTCATAGTACAATTCTGATGTCATAATACTACTATTGTGATATCACAATTCAAATGTAATGTCATAATTCTCTAGTAATGTCACAATCGAACCACTGTGATGTCACAATATAATTGTGATGCTCTTCTAGTACCGTTGTGATATCACAAATCAATTGTAATGTTATAATTCCCTCTTGGTGGTACAATAGAAATATTTTGATGTCACAATACGATCCTGATGTCGTACTAGTACCATTGTGATACCACAATTCAATTGTAACTTCATAATTCCCTAGTGAAGGCCTAATAAAAATATTTTGATGTCTCAATATGATTGTGATGTCCTACTAGTACCTTTGTGATGTCACAATACCATTGAGATGTATAGTAGTACCATGGAGATGTCATAATAAAACTATGATGTCACAATCGTACCATTGCAATATCACAATGAGATTGTGATGTCCTACTAGTAGTCTTGTGGTGTCATAATTTCCTTAAAATGTCACAATAGTAGCATTGTGAGGTCACAGTGCCTTTGTGATATCAATATTACCATTTTGATGTCATAATGCTTTTGTGTCTAGAGAGTAGTACCAATGTGATGTCATAGTACAATTGTGAGATAACAATAGTACCATTGTGGTGTCACAATTCAATTATAATGTAATAATTCTCTAGTGATGTCACAATCGAAAAATAGTGATGTCACGATACAATTGTGATGTCCTACTAGTGACACTGTGATGTCACAAGAGTGCCATTGTGATGTCATAATGAAACTGTGATGTCACAATCCTACAATTGTGATGACACAATACGATTGTAATGTCCTACTAGTACCGTTATTGTCATAATTCCCTTCCAATGCCACAATAGTAGCATTGTGATGACACAATGCTTTTGTGATATCAAAATAGTAACATTGTGATGTCATAATACCATTGTAACTAGAGAATAGTATCATTGTGATGTCATATTACAATTGTGCTATCAAAATTCTACCATTTGATGTCAGATTTAAATTGTAATGTCATTATTCTCTAGTGATGGTACAATGGAAGCACTGTGATGTCACCATGCAATTTTGATGTACTACTAGTAATATTGTTATGTCACAATACTATTGTGATGCTTTGTTACTTCACTTATGATGTCATAATAAAATTGTGATATCATAATCATACAATTAACATCACAATACAATTGTGATATGCTAATTTCCTTGCTGTGTCACAATAGTATCATTGTGATGTCACAATATATTTGTGATATTCTAATAGTACCATTGTGATGTCATAATGCCATTGTGACCAGAGAATAGTACAGTTGTGATATCATAGTACAATTGTGACATCACAGTGGTACTATTGTGATGTCACAATTCAATTGTGATGTCAAAATCATCTAGTGTTGTCACAATTGAACCTTTCTGATGTCACAAAATGATTGTGATGCCCTACTAGTACACTTGAGATGTCATAATTCAATTGTAACGTAATAACTCACTTAGAAACATTGTGATGTCAGAATACATTTGTGATGTCCTACTAGTACCATTGTGATGTCAGAATTCCCTTATGATGTCACAGTAGCATTTTGAACTCACAATGTCTTTGTGATATCATAATAGTACCATAGCGATGTCATAATTCCATTGTGAGTAGGGAATAGTAAAAATGCGATGTCACAGAACAATTGTGATGTCACTATAGTACCATTGTGATATTACAATTCAAATGTCACAATATGACTGTGATTTCGTACTAATAACATTGTGATGTCACAATACCGCTGTGATGTTTTGGTATTACCATTGTGATGTCATAATAAAAATTGTGATCTGACAATCATACCATTGTGATATCACAATACGATTGTGATATCTTAATAGTACCATCGTGATGTGAAAATTAAATTTGAAATTCATAATTAATTACTGAAGGCCTAATAGAAATATTGTGATGTCACAATATGATTGTGATAACCTAATAATACAGTTGTGATGTCACAAAACATTGGTAGTACCATTGTGATGGCATAATAAAATTGTGATATTACATTCGTACCATTGTGATATCACAATTGAATTGTAATGTCCTAATTCTGTAGTGATTTCACAAACAAATCATTATGCTGTCACAATAAGATTGTGATGGCCTATCAGTACAATTGTGATGTCATAATTCAGTTGTAACATCATGATTCCGTAGTGATGGCCCAATAGAATCATTCTGATGTCACAATAAGATTGTGCTGTCCTACTAATAACATTGTGATGTTACAATACAATTGGAATGCCTTGGTAGTACCATTGTGATGTCACAATAAAAGTGTGATGTCACAATATGATATGGTACTAATGTCTTAATTCCTTTGCAGTATCACAGTATTAGCATTGTGATGTCACAATATCTTTGTGATAACATAGTAGTATCATTGTAATGGCATAGTACAATTGTGATGTCACAATAGTACCATTGAGATGTCAAAATTCAATAGTTATGTCATAATTTTCTAGTGATTTCACAATGGAATCATTGTGATATCACAATACGATTGTGATGGCCTACTAGTATGATTGTGATATCATAATTCCCTGGTGATCTCACAGTAGTAGTACTGTGATGTCACAATGTTTTGTGATATCATAATAGTACCATTGTGTTGTCATAATCCAATCATTCTTAGAGAATAGTACCATTGTGATGTCATAGTACAACTGTGATGTCACAATAGCAACATTGAGATGTCCCAATTGAACTGTAATGTCATAATTCTCTAGTGATGTCTCAATCGAAAAATTGTGATGTAACAATACAATGGTGATGTTCTATTAGTACCACTATGATATCACATTTCCATTGTGATGGCTTGTCAGTAGCATTATGATGTCATAATTAAATTTTGATGGTACAATGGTACAATTGTGACATTACAATATGATTGCGATGTTCTTCTACTACCATTGTGATGTCATAATTTCCTTGCGATGTCAAAATAGTAGCATTGTGATATCAGAATGTCTTTGTGATATCCTAATAGGACCGATGTGAAGTCATAATGACATTGTGACTACAGGATAATACCATTGTGATGTCATAGTACAATTGTGATGTCACAGTAATACCACTTTGGTGTCATAATTCAATTACAATATAATAAATCTCTAGTGATGTCACAGTCCAACCATTGTGATGTCACAATATGATTGTGATGTACTACTAGTAACACTGTGATGTCAAAATGTCATTGTGATGTCTTGGTAGAGCTGTTGTGATTTCATCATAAAATTGTGATGTCATAATCCAACAATTGTGATAACACAATACAACTGTCGTGTCCTATTAGTACGCTTGTGATCTCACAATATGATTGTGATGTTGTGCTACTACTGTTGTGTTGTCATAATTCCCTTGCGATTTCACAATAGTAGCATTGTGATGTCGCAATGTCTTTTAGTACCATTGTGCTATTATAATGCTATTGTAACTAGAGAATAGTGTCATTGTGATGTCATAGTACAATTGTGATGTCACAAGACAATTGTGATATCACTATTTTACCTTTCTAATGTCAAATGTTAATTGTAATGTCATAATTTTCTAGTGATGTCCCAAACGAACCATTGAGATGTGAAAATAAGATTGTGATACCTTTCTAGTACAGTTAAGTTGTCACAAGGTAAAGTCATCATTCCCAAGTGATGGCCCAATAGAAACACTGTGGTGTCACAATATGACTGTGATGTCTTCCTAGTAACATTGGGATGTTACAGTACCACTGTGATTTCTTGGAAGTACCATTTTGTTGTAATAGTAAAATTATGATGTCACAATCGTACCATTGTGATATCACAATGTGATTGTGATGTCCTACTAGTTTGATTTTGGTGTTATAGATTTTGGTGTTATAATTCCCTTGTGATGTCTCTGTGGTAACATTGTGATGTTCCAATATTCTTGTGATTTCATAATAATACCTTTGTGATGTCATAATGCCATTGTGAATAGAGAATAGTACAATTGCAATGTCATTGTATAATTGTGATGTCACAATTGTACCATTGTGATATCATAATTCAATTGTAATGTCATAATTCTCTAGTGATGTCAAAATTGAACCCTTCTGATGTGATTGAGATGTCCTACTACTAACATTTTGATGTCACAATATTGCTGTGATTTCACCGTAGTAACATTGTGATTTCATAGTAAAACTGTGATGTTAAATTCACACCTTTGTGATATCACAATACTATTGTGATGTTCTACGAGTACAGTTGTGATGTCACTATTCAATTCTTACTACTGAATTTCCTAGTGATGGCCCAGTGGAAACATTGTGATGTCACAATATGATTGTGATGTTCTCCTACTACCATTGTGATGTCATGAATCCCTTGCTATGTCAAAATAATAGCAGTGAGATGTCAAAACTGCTTTGTGATATTCTAATAGAACCATTGTGAAGTCACAATTCAATTTTAATGTCATGATTCTGTAGTGATGGCCCAATAGGCACATTAAAATGTGATATTATGATTGCGACGTGCTACTAGTAACATTGTGATGTCATAATACCATCGTGATGTCTTGGTAGAATTGTAATATCATAATATCATGATGGCACATTCGTACCATTCTGATTTCAAAGTACTATTGTGATGTCCTACTAGTTTACAGTTGTGATGTCATAATTCCCTTGCAATGTCACAATAGTAACATTGTGATGTCACAATGTCTCTGTGATATCATAATAGTACCATTGTGATATCAGAATGCCATTTTGACTAGAGAAATGTACCATTGTAAGGTCATAGTACAATTGTGATGTTACAATCGTACCATAGTGATTTAACAATAAGATTGTGATGTCCTACTAGTACCACTGTGATATCATAATTCCCTTGCGATGTCACAATAGTAGCATTGTGATGGCAAAATATCTTTGTGATATATTAGTGCCTTACTGATATCATAATGCCATTGTTATGTCATATTAAAATTGTGATGTCACAATAGTAACATTTGATGTCACAATTCAATTGTAATGCCATAATTCACTAGTGATGTCACAGTCGAACCATTATGATGTCACAATACGATTGTGATATCCTACTAATCCAACTGTGATTTTGCAATATGATTGTGATGTCCTAGTCACCATTGTGGTGTCAGAATGTTTTGTGATATCCTAATAGTACCATTCAGATGTCATAATGCCATTGTGACAAGAGAATAGTACCATTGTGATATCATATTTCAACTGTCATTCCACAATACTATCATTGTGATGGCACAATACAATTGTGATGTCCTACGGGTACCATTGTGATGGCATAATACACGTGTAATATCACAATAGTAGCATTGTGATGTCACAATGTCTTTGTGGTATCCTTATAGTAACATTTGATGTCATAATTCCATTGTGACTACAGAATATTACCATTGTGATATCATAGTAAAATTGTGTCAGTAATGTCACCATCACAATATTGTGATATCACAATAGGATTGTGATGTCCTATTAGTATCATTGTGATGTCATAATATGCTTGTGATGTCACAATAGTAGCTTTGTGATGTCACAATATCTTTGTGATATCTACTAGTACCATTGTGATATCATAGTACAATTGTGATGTCACAAGAATACCATTGTGATTCTACAAGGCAATTGTAATGTCATTATTCTCTAGTGATGTCAAAATCACGTAGTTCTGACATCTCAATAGGATTGTGATATCCTACTAGTACTATTGTGATGTCATAAAAACCTTGTAAGGTCACCATAGTAGCATTGTGATGTCACAATGTTTGTGATATTCTTTTATTACCATTGTGATGTCATGATGCCATTGTGACTACAGAATAGAACCATTGGGATGTCATTATACAATTTTGGTGCAACAAGAGTACCATTGTGATGTCACAAGTCAATTGAAATATTATAATTCTCTATTAATGTCAAAATAACTAAATTGTGATGTCACAATAAGATTGTGTTGTCCTCCCAGTACAATTGTTATGTCATAATAGCATTGCGATGTCACAATAGTAGCTTTCTGAAATCACGTTGTCTTTGTGATATCCTAATATTACCATTAATGTGTCATAATACCATTGTGACAAGACAATAGTACCATTGTGATGTCAGAGTATAATTGTGTTGTCACAATACTACCATTATAATGTCACAATGGTACCATTGTGATGTCTAAATTCAATGGTAATGTCATAATTTTCTAGTGATGTCACTATTGAAACATTTCGATGTCAAAATGAGATTGTGATGTCCCACTAGTACCATTGTCATGTCATAATACACTAGTGATGTCACAATAGTAGCATTGTAATGTCACACTGTCTTTGTGATATCCTAACAGTACCATTGTGATGTCATAATGCCATTGTGAATAGAGAATAGTCCTTAGAGAAATCATAGTACAGTTTTGATGTCACAATAATACCATTGTGATGGGACAATTCAACTGTAATATAATAATTCTCTAGTGAAGTCACAAACGAACCATTGTGGTGTCACAATGTGACTGTGATCTCCTGTTAGAACCATTGTCATGCCATAATACACTTGCAATGCCACAATAATAACATTGTGATGTCACAATGTCTTTGTGATATCCTACTAGTATCATTGACATGTCATAATGCCATTGTGACTAGAGAATAGCACCATTGTGATGTCACAATACAATTGTGATGTCCTACTAGTGTAAGACCTGGGGTCTCACACCTCAGGAGTTGAAGATTGTGCCCTTCCCAGAAACTCCCACAGACCATGACTCCTTGCAAAAGCAAAAGGTTTATTAACCATTGCGCAATGGGGTCATCCCTGCTGGTCAGCAAAGAGTGGCACCAGGAGACAAATGCCTTTAGGTTTTTAAAAGAAAAATTGCGGGAAATTTGAAGTTGCAGTTTTGGCAATTCAGGATCGGATGAGGAAGCTATGAAGTAAGATAATTGGTTAGTCTTAGGTGCTCAAGCTTGGCCAGTCCTGCCAAGTGTGGATGCAGCTACAATTGAAGGTGGGGGTGGTTAGCTCATCCTTGAAGATTAGGGCTGTGGGCTCTTGGCCAGAGGTCAGAAGCTACTCAGAAGAAGTCTGGGTTGGTTGTTAAGAAACACTATCTCGAAGACAAGGTTGTTCTTTTTCCTGAGTGAAGGTCATTGCGTACTCACTTTTTTTCTATCTGTCCTCATAGATAGGGTCACATTTCTCCGTTCTCTGGAAAGGTAATAAGAGGCTTTAGCTTAACCAGGACCTAAAACTTAAAACTATAGGCTTTAGAAGACATGCAGGTTACAAAGTTAGTCTAATCCTTTCATTCCCCCTTCTCCTTGTAACTGCTTCAATCACAAAGCAGCTGCACAGTGAGAATTTTGTCTTAAGAATTTGTTTTCTTTTGACTCAACATTTCAGCCTGTAGAATGGGACAATGGGCTGAAGATCCATCCTCTGGAATTTCTTCATTCTGATGAATGCACAGTTGATATCTCATTTATAAAGAGGCTGAAATGCTGGTCAAAAGTTGGGGCGAGTACGTGGGTCTGTACTGAAGATCCATCTTCTGGAATTTCTTCATGCTGATGATTGCACCGTTGATATCTCATTTATAAAGAGGCTGAAATGCTGGTCAAAAGGTGGGGCAAGTACCTTAGTCTGTAATTATCTGGGTTTTTGTTTCCATTCCATGCCCAGTCATATTTACTTTTTGGTGATGTTGTTTTAGCATAAGCACTTGCAGTGTACTAATCTTTTTCTTAATAAATGCAACCAGACAATGTATAATGCAGGGTTTAAACATTGAAAAAACAAGCAGAGTAGCTAAGGGTCCCATTTCTTGAGTGCCCAAGGGAGTTGCTTTTAAATGAATTTAAGGATTTTTTCCCGGATCTTTAGAGCTCCCTCCCAAGATACTAGAATCCCTTATTTTGATGCCAAAATCATGGCCTTTTGGCCAATCATAAGTTTTTCCTAATTTAGTAAAGATTACTAGGAGCCAGTCAAAGGCTGGTCAGTGAGGCAGTCCTTAACAGTCTTTGGTTAGTTTATCCGATTGAAGAGATAGGGAGCAGTCATGTCAATTTCCACCATCCAGATTTCAGCTTGCAGTCCATAGCTGATCCCAGAAATAGAGTCAACCAGGTGAAAATCTGCCGAGAGAAATTCAGATTAGAGACAGAAGTTAAGATTTGTCTGTTAAATGGGAAAAGTGAGGAATCTCAACACCATAGAAAAACTCATCTGGGATCCATTTGAGCTATGCCAGATCCAAGTCTCATGACCTTTTGATTTTTATAAACTCATATGAATTTCTGGTACACAGAAGGAAATATATATATATATATTAAAAAACTCAGAAAAGTAACATATCAGCAAATCTAATACAACAACCTTTTGAGAGTAACAGGTAAAACTATATCCAACAGAATGGGTACCAGTCAGCTGCTTGTTTTATATCTTTTATAAACAACTTAAGTGTGTCCATGTGGCAGCCTTCTTGGAATTAATGGCATCTGAGCAGTAGAATTTAGCCTCTTGGCTATTTTTCAAAGTCCAGTCTCTTATAGAGTGACCTTGGTGGTCCTACAGCAGACTGCTCTGACCCTGAGAAACTCCGTGCAACCATAGTAACCAGACAGCAGGCTCTGTGCAACCTTGAGTAAGCCCTCCTATATTTTGGCTAAGTAAAATTGCCTGCATGAGAAACTGCTTGTACTTTATTTTTTTAACTTGACCTCTTATATCCTCAGACTCTATATAAAGTTTATATCTTTTTTATTTAACTATGATTATAAGACATTGGCAACTGATGTAAAGCCTGTGATCAGGGCAAACCTGTCTTCCTTTTTACATAAAAGATATTGTATCTAGTAGTTTTAACTAACTAATGAACTATTTAATGAGCTGATAATGGACCTAATTGTCTGCTCTTTAGCTGCCAAGCTACCATTAACTAAGCCTAGCCTTCCAGCCTAGCCGTCAATGTGATCAGAGACGTGAGAAGGATAAATTATGAGCTAAGTAAATGTACCAATCAAAATGACAGAGATGACTAGTTAGTCTATCACCTAGGCAGTGTCCCTGGCTCATGTGGTCTCCTGGCTTCCTGAGCAGAGGCAGTCCAGCCATTAGGCATAGAGGATGAGAAGCTGCTTTTGTGGAAAGAAGGAACGTGAGAGATTGACCTCACCTTGCGTCTCACAATGTGAAACAATGACTCTTCAGGTGTCCAAGCCTTTGTCCACAGGTTTAGCTGGGCCCTAACAGTAGGCCATTGAGGCAGTATTGCCCAGTGGTTAGCATACCATAATCCATAGTTGCAGTCATTTATTGTTGTGTCCAAATCTTCTCGGAGACCTTGGGGAGCTACTGCCAGAATTTTGGGACTTTCTGTCACAATACTTACACATGTTAAAATGCCATATTTATCAGATCTCTGATAAGCTTGAGGGCCAGCATATCTGAATTATTTCTGTCTATTTTTATCATTTGCCCTAAACTGTATCCTATAAAACAGAAAGTTATACTCTTAATTCTGGCATATTTTTTAGATGCATGTTTTAGAACCAAATTTCAAGTAGATCTATATAGGCAACTTTATGGTTAACCATCCCAAATTTAGCCCCAAAGAAAACAACCTAAACAAAGGAACTAGATTAAGATCAGTCTTTAGTGTAACTTTAAACCTGCTCTTTCTGGACTAAAATCAAAGACCTTTAATTGGCCACAATTTATAAAGGGGCTAGCAAATCTTACAAATCTCATTATCTTTTTTAAAACTTAACTACAAAAAGCTTTACACACTGGGATCAAATAAGTTTTAGAACCAATTGCCTATCAGAGCAGTACAGAAAAAACAACAGTATAGAACAAACAGAACAGTATAGAGCAATTTTTAGCTGTATGAATTATTCTGTCCACATCAAACCTGTCAGCCAGAACATTTTTTCTTTAAAGACCACAAGAAAACATTCTGCAATGAAGAATCACCAGCGTTTTTACAGTTTTTAAAATCATATTTGCAGGTATAAAGAACCAAAACAAACATCATTTATATGTTCATATGCCCCCTGCCCCTCTATATATACAGGGACCCTCTACAACATTCTATTTACCTTCAGGTTTATAGCTTCGTTCTTCTGGCTTAACCAGACATTTTTGCTTTAGACAAACTATTTTTTTTTCTTTAATATTCCTTCTCTTTATTATTATTCCAGTCTTTTTGCCTTCTCTCTTGCTTTTTAGACAACATAAAAACTTTCATTAAAATCCTTCATATGGGTTCTTTCAGTAGTATAGAATATACTAAATTATTTTTTAGATCTTTACCATCCTGACACAATACACTGTAATAACTGCAGTTTTCTTAATTGGCTCAAACAGCATGGCTTGGTTCTACTTTACAAAAGTAATAAAATAAACACCAAGGTCTTTTGATCTCCCCAAAGATTTAAGAAACTGTTTTAAGTTTTTTGTTAGACTTCCCAAGCGTTATTGCTTTGAAAACCTGATAAACTTTAAATGTTTTATCACCTTAAGTATATAAACATTTTTTAAAACTAGTTTTTGTAATATCAAAACAAGGTATCTTCTTTAGGAGTGAATTCACAGCGCACAACCATAAGACCAAAATTTATCAGCGCAAACAATTTAATCTTTAGAACCAGAAGTAGCTCCATCCTTCCAGCCCCTGTCCAAGAGCCAGCACTGACTGAAGCCCATGGAAGGAGGAAGAGGGTGGGGTGAACTGCTGCTCAGAAGCAGGAAGAGGCAGGTTTTAGGCCAATTCTGAGGGTGTGAGCATTCTGCCCAGCCAGTTCTCCGAGCGCCATCCCAGCCTGAAATGTAGGCCACTCTGAGGAACAGAAAGTTTGTCATTTTTTTTCTTTTTAACTTTAACTGAAAGGTTATGTGCCCTATATCTCAAGGGTGAGGGATAAAGGTATAGTCACAGTCTGTCCCATAATAAAGTTGTCCGTCAAGAAAGTCAAAGAGGTAACAATGATAGAGACAAAGAGAACAAGACAGGCAATTAGACAAGGGCGCCCTTACGGATGGTACCACAGAAATCTGATTGAGAGGCTGCCTCATGGCGGCCCTCTCTGACAAGAAACAGATGGGAGGAGGACCGTCCCAGTCCTAGACTCCCAAACTGGAGCGTCCTCTAGTTCTCAGTCAAGCAATATTCTGACACATCTGTCTATCGCAATGACTGATCAGATGACCAATTAAGGTCCAGATAGGCACACAAACAGAAACAGATTGGTAAGACAGCAACAAGCAAAACAAAACAGAAATCAGACTAACCTGTTCCGAGCTCTACTTCCGAGTTCAGTCTGATGAGGGTTGGGGAAGAGGCACGTCCTTTCCCGGTCAACACACTCAAAATGTAAGACCTGGGTCACAGCTCAAAACTTCAAGATCGCGCCCTTCCCCAAAACTCCCAGAGACCAGGACTCCTTGCAAAAGCAAGAGGTTTATTAACTATTGTGCAATGGGGTCACCCCTGCTGGTCAGCAAAGAGTGGCACCAGGAGACAAAGGCCTTTAGGTTTTTAAAAGAAAAATTGCGGGAAATTTGAAGTTGCAGTTTTGGTAATTTAGGCTTGGATAAGGAAGCTATACAGTAAGATAATTGGTTAGTCTTAGGTGCTCAAGCTTGGCCAGTCCTGCCACTTATGAATGCAGCTACAAGTTAAGGTGGGGGTGGTTAGCTCATCCTTGAAGATTAGGGCTGCAGGCTCTTGGCTAGATGTCAGAAGCTACTCAGAAGTCTGGGTTGGTTGCTAAGAAACACTATTCGAAGACAAGGGTCTGGTCATTCTTTTTGCTGAGTGAAGGTCATTGCATATTCGCTTTTTTTTCTATCTGCCCTCATAGATAGGGTCACATTTATCCATTCTCTGAAAGGTACTAAGAGGCTTTAGCTTAACCAGGACCTAAAACTTAAAACTATAGGCTTTAGAAGACATACAGGTTACAAAGTTAGTCTAACCCTTTCACTAGTATCATTGTGATGTCATAATACACTTGTGACGTCACAATAGTAGCTTTGTGAAGTCACATTGTCTTTCTGATATTCTAATTGTACCATTGTGAAGTCATAATTCCATTGTGACAAGAGCATAGTACCATTGTGATGTCATAGTACAATTATGATGTCACAATTGTACCATTGTGATGTCACAATGAACCATTTTGATGTGATACTTAGATTGTGATGTCCTACTACTACCATTGTTATGTCATCATACAATTCTGATGTCACAATAGTAGCATTGTGATATCACAATGTCTTTGGGATGCCCTAATAGTAACATTGAGATGTCATAATGACATTTGACTAGAGTATAGTACCATTGCAATATCATAGTACAATTGTGATGTCACAAGATTAACATTGTGATGTCACAGGGCAATTGTAATATAATTCTCTAGTAATGTCACAATCACACTGTTCTGACATCCCAATAGGACTGTGATGTCTTACTAGTACTATTGTGATGTCATAAAAACCTCGTGAGGTCACAATAGTTGCATTGTGATGTCACAATATATTTGTGATATCCTTTTAGTACCATTGTGATGTCATTATGCCATTGTGACTACAGAATAGAATCATTCTGATGTCATTATACAATTTTGGTGCCACAAGAGTACCATTGTGATGTCATATGACAATTGAAATATTATAATTCTCTATTAATGTCAAAATAATTAAATTGTGATATCACAATAAGATCGTGTTGTCTTCCTAGTACCATTGTTATGTCATAATAGCATTGCTATGTCACAATAGTAGCTTTCTGAAATCACTTTGTCTTTGTGATGTTGTAATATTACACTGATTTGTCATAATACCATTGTGACAAGACAATAGTACCATTGTGATGTCATAGTATAATTGAGTTATCAAAATAGTACCATTGTGATGTCACAATAAGACAATTATGGTGTCACAATTCAATTGAAATGTCATAATTCTCTACTGATGTCGCAATATTATTGTAATGTCTTGCTAGTACCATTGTGATCTAAGAATATCCTTGCGATATCACAATAGTAGCTTTGTATAGTCACAATGTTTTTGTGATGTCCTACTAAACTGACATGTAATAATGCCATTGTGATTAGAGAATAGTAACATTGTGACATCATAGTACAATTGTGTTGTCACAAGTGTATCATTATGAAGTCACAAGTCAATTGAAATGTCATAATTCTCTAGTGATGTTATAATATGATTGTGATGTACTGCTAGGACCTTTGTGATGTCATAATATCCTTGTGATGTCATATTAATAGCTTTGTGGAGTCACAATGTCTTTGTGATGTCCAAATAATACCATTGTGATGTCATAATGATATTGTGACAAGAGAATAGTACCATTGTGATGTGATAGTATAATTATGATATCACAATAGTACCATTGTGATGTCTCAAGTCACTGGTAATGTCATAATGCTCTAGTAATATCACAATCAGAAAATTGTGATGTCACAATACGATTGTGATGTCCTACTTGCATCATTGTGATGTCATAAAACCCTTGCGATGACACAATAATAGAATTGTGATGTCAAAAAGTCTTTGAGATATCCCATTGAGATGTCATAATACCCTTGCTATGTCGTAATAGTAACATTCTGATGTCACAGTGTATTTGTGATATCCTAATAGTACCATTATGTTGTCCTAATGCTATTGTGACTAGAGAGTATTACCATTGTGATGTCATAGTACAATTGTGATGTCACAATAATATCATTGTGATGTTACCAGTCAATTATAATGTCATAATTCCCTATTGTTGTCCCAATCGAACCATTGTGATGTCACAATTCAATTTTGATGTCCTACTAGTACCATTGTTATGTCTTAATACAATTGCGATATCACAATAGTAACATTGCAATGTCACAATATCTTTTTTTATACCAATAGTACCATTGTGATGTCATAATAGAATTGTGACTAGAGAATAGTACAATTGTTATGTCATAGTCCAATTTTGATGTCACAATAGTACCATTGGGGTGTCTAAGTAAGATTGTAATGTCATAATTCTCTAGGGATGTCACAATCACACCATTATGAAGTCACAATACGAAAGTGATGTCCTACTAGTACCATTTTTTGTCATAATACCCTTGTGATGTCACAATAGTAGCATCGTGATGTCACAATATCTTAATGATATCCTAATAGTACAATTGAGATGTCATTAAACCCTTGCTATGTCATAATAGTAGCATGGTGACGTCACAATATCTTTGTGATATCCCACTAGTACTTTTGTCATATCAGAATGCCATTGTGACTAGAGAACGGTACCTTTGTGATGTCATAGTACAATTGTGATGTCACAAGACTACCATAGTAATGTCAAAATTCAATTATAATGTCATAGTCAATTATAATGTCATAGTTCTAGAGTGATGTAAGAATCGAACCGTTGTGATGTTCCAATACGATTGTGATGTCCTACTAGTACCATTTTTATGTCATAATACCTTCGCGATGTCACAATAGTAGAATTGTGAGGTCAAAATATCTTTGTGAAATCCTATTAGGACCATTGTGATGTCATAATGCCATTGTAACTAGAGAATTGTTCCATTCTGATATCATAATACAGTTTTGAAGTCATAATAGTAACATTGTGATGAGACAATTAAATTGTACTGTCATAATTCTCTAGTATTGTCACAAACACAAAATCGTGCTGTCACAATTGATCGTGATGTCTTATTTGTACCATTGTCATGTCATATTTCACTTCTGATGTCACAATAGTAGCATTGTGATGTCACATTTCAATTGTAATGTCATAATTCTCTGGTCATGTCACAATTGAACCATTGTGATGTCACAATACGATTGTGATATCCTACTAGTACCTTTGAGATGTCGTAATACACTTGCTATGTCATAATAGTAGCATGGTGATGTCACAATATCTTTGTGATATCCCAGTAGTACTTTTGTCATATTAGGATGCCATTGTGACTAGAGAATGGTACAATTGTGATGTCACAAGACTACCATTGTAATGTCACAATTCAATTATAATGTCATATTTCTGGAATGATGTAAGAATCGAACCATTGTGATGTCACAACACCATTGTAATAGCCTACTAGTACCATTATGATGTAATAATTTGCTTGCGATGTCACAACACATTTGTGATTTCCTACTAGTACCATTATGATGTAATAATCCTCTTGCAACGTCACAATAATAGAATTGAGGTGTCACAATGTCTTTGTGATATCTTAGTAGTACCACTGTGATGTTATAATGCCATTGTGACTACAGAGTAGTACCATTGTGATATAATTGATCAATTGTTAGTCAAAATCCTACCATTGTGATGTCATCATTCAATTGTAATATCATAATTCTCTATCCATGTCACATTAGTACCATTGTGATATCACAATACGATTGTGACTTACTGGTAGAACAATTGTGATGTCATAATTCCCTTGTGATTTCACAATAATAGCATTGTGATGTGACAATATGATTGTAACATCCTAATAGTTCATTGTGATATCATGATGCCATTATGTCTAGACCATTGTACATTTTGATATCATTATACAATTGTGATGTCACAACAGTACTATTGTGATGTAACCATTCAATTGTAATGTCATAATTCTCCAGGGATATCACAATGAAACCAGTGTGATATCACAATGAGATTCTGATGTCCTTCTAGAACCATTGTGATGTCATAATATCTTTGCGATATCTCAATAGTAGCATTGTGTTGTCCCAATGAGTTTCTGATATCCCAGTAGTACCATTGTAATGTCATCATGCCATTATGACTAGAGAATACAATTGTCATGTCACAATAATACCATTGTGATATCACCAATTATAGTGTCATAATTCTCAATTGTTGTCACAATCGTACCATTGTGATGTCACAATACGATTGTAATGTCATAATTCTCTAGGGATGTCACAATCACAATCGTACCATTGTGATGTCACCCTATGATAGTAGCTTTGTGAAGTCACAATGTCTTTGTGATGTCAGAATTGTAACATTGTGAAGTCATAATGCCATTGTGATTACATCATAATTCCATTGTAATGTCATAGTACATTTGTGATATCACAATACCGTTGTGATGTCACAATTAAAATGTAATGTCACAATAGTACCATTGGGATGTCGCAATAAGATTGTAATCTCATAATTCTCTAGGGATGTCACGATCACACAATTATCATGTCACAATACAAACGTGATGTCCCACTAGTATCATTGTTACGCATTGATACACTAGTGATGTCACAATAGTAGAAATGTGAGGTCACAATATCCTTGTGATATCCTAATAGGATCACTGTTATGTCATAATGCCATAGTAATTAGAGAAGTGTTCCATTGTGATGTCATAGTAGTTTTGATGTCATGCTATTACCATTGTGATATAAAAATTAAATTGTAATTTCATAATTTTCTAGTGAAGTCACAATCGAACCATTGTGTTGTCACAACATGATTGTGATGTCCTACTAGTACCATTGTGATGTCATAACACCCTTGTGATGTCACCATAGTAGCTTTGTGAATTCACAATGTCTTTGTGATGTCCGTAAAGTAACTAGAGAAGTGTTCCATTGTGATGTCAAAGTACAGTTTTGATGTCATGCTATTACCATTGTGATGTAACAATTAAATTGTAATGCCATAATTTACTAGTGAAGTCACAATCGAACCATTGTGTTGTCACAACATGATTGTGATGTCCTACTAGTACCATTGTGATGTCATAATACCCTTGTGATGTCACCATAGTAGCTTCGTGAAGTCACAATGTCTTTGTGATGTCCGAATTGTACCACTGTGATGTCATAATGCCATTGTGATTACCTCATAGTACCATTGTGATGTCATAGTACATTTGTGATATCACAATACTACAGTTATGATGTCACAATTAAAATGTAATGTCATAATTCTCTGGTGATGTCAAAATCGAACCATTTTCATGTCACGATGGGATTGTGATGTTACATTAGTACCATTGTTATGTCATGACACCCTTCTGATGTCACAATACTAGGATTGTGATGTCATAATAGTACCATTGTGATGTCTCAAGTCAATGGTAATGTCAGAATTCTCTATATTGTCACAAACACAAAATTGTGCTGTCACAATAGATCGTGATGTCCTACTTGTACCATTGTTACATCATAATACCCTGGTGATGTCCCAATAGTAGCATTGTGATGTCCCAATACCTTTGTGCTATCCTGATAGTACCACTGTGATGTCATAATGCCATTATGACTATATAATTGTATATTGTGATACCATAATACAATTGTGATGTCACAATAGTACTATTGTGATGTAACCATTCAATTGTAGTGTCATAATTCTCCAGAGATGTCACAATGAAACCAGTGTGATGTCACAATGAGATCGTGATGTCCTCCTAAAACCATTGTGATGTCACAACATGATTGTGATGTCTTACTGATAACGTTGTCATTCTAACATTATTATTTTGGTGTCCTACTAGTACAGTTGTGATGGCATAATTCACTTCTGATGTCACAATAGTAGCATTGTGATGTCACAATTCAATTGTAATGTCATAATTCTCTGGTCATGTCCCAATCAAACCTTTGTGATGTCACAATACGATTGTGATATTCTACTAGTACCTTTGAGATGTCATAATACACCATCTATGTCATAACAGTAGCATGTTGACGTCACAATTTCTTTGTGATATGCCAATATTACCATTGTCATATCAGAATGCCATAGTACAATTGTGATGTCATAAGTCTACCATTGTGATGTCACAATTCAATTATAATGTCATAGTTCTAGAGTGATGTAAGAATCGAACCATTGTGATGTCACAATACGATTGTGATGACCTACTAGTACCATTCTGATGTAATAATATCTTGCGATGTCACAATTGTAGCATTCCTACTCTGACTAGATATTAATACCATTGTGATGTCACAATTTTACCATTGTGATATCATAATTCAATTGTAATGTCCTAATTCCCTACTGATATCACAATTGAACCATTTTGATGTGACAATATGATTGTGATATATTACTCGTAACGTTGTGATGTCAAATTATTATTGTGATATCCTACTAGTAATATCGTGATGCCACAATACGATTGTAACATCCCAAAAGTAACGTTGTTATATCAAATTATCATTGGGCTGTTTTGGTATTAAAATTCTGATGTCATAATTCCCTTATGATTTCACAATAGTAATATTGTGATATCACAATGTCTTTGTGATATCCTAATATTACCATTGTGATGGGCATTATGCCATTGTGACTGGAGAATAGTACCATTTTTATGTCATAGTGCAATTGTGATGTCTCAATAGTACCATTGTGATTTCACAATCAGATTATAGTGTCATAATTCTCTTAGGATTTCAAAATAAATCCACTGTGATATCACAATAAGATTGTGATGCCGTACTATTACGGTTTTTATATCACAATATTATTGTGAGGTCCTACTAGTACAGTTGTGATTTCATAATTCCCTTCTGATGTCAAAATAGTGCATTGTGATGTCACACTTCAATTTTAATGTAATAAATCTCTAGTAATGTCACAATCGAACAATTGTGATGTGATGTCACAATACAATTGTGATATCCTAGTAGTACCATTGTGATGCCATAATGCCTTTGATATGTCATAATAGTCACATTGTAATGTCACAATGTCTTTGTGATATCCCAATAGTACCTTTCTCATATCAGAATTCCATTTTGACTAGAGAATTGTAACATTGTGATGTTTAATTACAATTATGATGTCACAAGACTACCATTGTCATGTCACAAGACAAATGTAATGTCATAATTCTGCTAGTACCATTATGATGTCCTACTAGTACAATTGTGGTGTCCTAGTATTAACATTGTGATGTCACAATACAATTGTGATACTCCACTAGTAGAGTTGTGATTTCATGATAGGATTTTGACGCCCTGCTTGTAGTGTTGTGATGTCATAATTTCCATGTGAGGTAACAATAGTAGCATTGTGATGTCACAATGTATTTGTGATATCCTAATATTACCATTGTGCTATCTTGGTAGTACAATTGTGATGTCATAATTCCCTTGTGATGTCATCATAGTACCATTGTGATGTCTCAATGTCTCTGTGATATCGTAATAGTACCATTGTGACATAAGAATGCCATTGTGACTAGAGAAGAGTACCATTGTGATATCATAGTACAATTGCCACGTCACAATACAATTGTACTATTGTAAAATAGTACGATTGTGATGTCATAATTCTCTTGTGATGTCACAATAGTAGCATTATCTAGTGATATTACAATTGTACCATTGTGATGTTACAATACGATATTGACATCTTAATAGAACCATTGCGATGTCATAATACCCTTGCCATGTCTCAATAGTAACATTGTGTCATTATAATATCTTTGTGATACCCTAATAGTAACATTGTCATGTCATAATGCGATTGTGCCTTGAGAATATTACCATTGTGATGTCAAAGTACAATTGTGATATCACAATCGAACCATTGTGATGTCACAATACAATCGTGTTATCCTATTTGTTCCATTGTGATTTCATAATACCCTTTCGATGTCACAATAGTAGCATTGTGAATTCACAATATCATTGTGAGATCCTAATAGTACTATTGTAATGCCATAATACCATTGTGACTTGAGAATAGTATCATTGTTATGTCATAGTACAATTGTGATGGGACAATAGTACAATTATGATGTGCCAATTCAATTGTAATGTCATAATTCTCTAGGTATGTCACAATCACACTATTGTGATCTCAAAACATGATTGTGATGTCCTACTAGTACCATTGTTATGTCATAATACATTAGAGATATCACAATAGTAGCTTTTTAAAGTCGCTATGTTTTTTTGATATCCTAATAGAACCGTTGTGATATCATAATGCCATTGTGACTAGACAGTAGTACCATTGTGACATCATAGTACAATTGTGACATCGTAGTACCATTGTGATGTCACAATACCATTGTGATCTCTTACTACTACCATTGTGATGTCCCAATTTCCTTGTGATGTCACAATAGTAACATTGTGGTGTCATAATGTCTTTGTGATGTCCTAATAGTACCATTGTATAGTCACAATGCCATTGTGACTAGAGAATAGTACCATTGTGATATCAAAGTACAATTGTGATGTCACATTTCTGCCATTGTGATGTCAGAAGTCAACTGTAATATCATAATTCTCTAGTAATGTCACAATCGAACCATTGTGATGTCACAGTACAATTGTGGTGTCCTACTAGTTACATTGTGATGTCATAATACGATTTTGATTTCCTAAAAGTAAAATTGTAATATCACAATACCATTGTGCTGTCTTGGTAATACAATTTTAATGTCATATTTGCCTTGTGATGTCACAATAGTAGCATTGTAATGTCACAATGTTATTGTGATACCCTACTAATACCATTGTAATTTCATAATTCATTTGTGATGTCACAATTGTACTATTGTGATGTCACCATTTAATTGTAATGTCATAATTCTCTAGAGAAGTCACAATGAAACAATTGTGATGTCACAATACGAATGTGACGTCCTGCTGGTATCATTGTGATTTCAATCTTCTCTTGCGATGACAAAATAGCAGCCTTTTGAAGTTATAATATCTTTGTGATATCCTAGTAGTGCCACACAAACTCCAATATCGTCTGTGTAGCATGACAGTGGTTGTGCTGCTAGATGGGAGATACGTTTCCCTCAGAAATAGGCTCCCTGGAGGGCTCTGGCGAAGTGTTGCCCCTGGCCACCTAAGCCAAAAAGACGTACTCCGAGATTCTTATGCTTCCTTGGTTGCGGGGTTGGATTAACGAGGTTTTTGTTGTTTCTCTATGATTCTTGGAATAGCACAATTAACTATTCAAGGAAACACATTTCTGATAGATTATTAAAAGCTTTAGCAAGAATAGAGTGTATGAAAAATAAAATCTTAGGAGAACTAATGAATCAGATTCAGTATCAGGAATTGCTTGTGGAAAATCCAGACACTATAGGTAATGAAAGAGCAAGAGTTTGAGTCTTTCTAAGGAAAATATTTCATCAGGATCTGTCAAGATAAATGCTCTGGGTATTCCCACTGCAGTCATTCATGGCAGGAAGCATTACAAGATTAGGGGAAAATAGCGGGCTCCTCCTTTAGGGAGAGATAGCATGGGAACAGTACAAAACTACTGCAAAACCATTACCATACACAGGTGTTTATGATGAAGCAGGAAGAAGATGGGTAAACATAGGAGGTCAGAAGGTTTTATATAATACTAAGTTTTATGGACAGACTGGCTCGAGCTCATCCACCTTGGTGCCTTATCTCTAAGGAGGATAATAAATCTTTAGCAAGACAAATGGGAGGAGACCCCCTTGGTGCCTTATCTCTAAGGAGGATCGTAAATCTTTAGCCGACTTGGCTTGGAGAACCATAACAGCCCCTGGCTTAGTTAGTAACAATAAAACTGCATAAATAACCACGAGTTTGAGGTTTTATGTCCTTTGTTTGCTTTAATTAAAAACTTTTAGGCCAAGATTTCTTGTGGGCACTGGTTACACTTTTGAGTTAAAATGTAAACTTTGTATTGTTGGTAAAAGTCTAAATGATCCGGGAAGTATGCCAACTTCAAGGTGTTTCTTTATGTAATCACTATAAAAGTGTAAGCTTGACTTCAGTAAATTGCAGCAGATTCAAAGCCTTCTTGGTGTTGTGTCTGTCTGTCATCACCGAACTCGTGCCTTCCTGAATATCCAAATCCCTGATTCTCCCGCGGTTGTGGAACCCGACTGGGTCAGTCCGTGGCATAGTAGTACCACTGTGATGTCATTATGCCATTGACACTAGAGAATAGTAACATTATGATGTCATAGTACAACTGTGATGGCTCAGTAGTACCATTGTGATGTCACAATTCAATTATAATGTCAAAATTTTCTCGTAATGTCGCAATCACACTATTGCAATGTCAGAATAAGACGGTGATGTCTTACAAATAGGATTGTGATGTCATAATTCCCTTACAATGTCACAATACTATCATTGCAATGTCAAAATGTCTTTGTGATATCCTAATAATACCATTGTGATCTCATGATGCCATTGTGACTAGGGAATAGTACCAATGTGATATCATAGTACAATTGTGATGTCATAATAGTACCACTATGATGGCACAAGTCAATTGTAATGTCATAATTCTCTAGTGATGTCACAATCGAACAATTATGATGTCACAATCTGATTGTGATATTCTACTAGTAGCATTGTGATTTCATAATACCCTTTCGATGTCACAATAGTAGCATTGTGATGTCATATTATCTTTGTGATATCCTAATAGTACCATTGTGATGTCATAATGACACTGTGACTACAGAATAGTACCATTGTGATGTCATAGTACAATTAGGATGTCACAATACTACCATTGTGATGTCACAAGTCAATTGTAACGCCATAATTCCCTAGTAATGATACAATCACACCATTGTTACATCACAATAAGATTTTGTTGTCCTACAAGTACCATTGAGATGTAACAAGTCAATAGTAACGTCATAGGAATTCCTGAGTGGTGGCCCAATAGAAATAGAGTGATGTCACAAATCGACTGTGGTGTCCTACTTGTAACATTGTGATGTCACAATATGATTGTGATATGCTACTAGTAGCATTGTGATGTCACAATGGGATTGTGGTGTCCTACTAGAACCATTGTGATGTCATAATACACTTATGATATCAAAGTAGTAGCATTATGATGTCACGATGTCTTTGTGATTTCCTAATAGTACCATTGTGATGTCATAATGCCATTGTGAGTACAGAACAGTACTATTGTGATATCATAGAGTAATTGTGATGTCAAAATAGTACCATTGTGATTTCACAAGTCAATTGTAATGTCATAATTCCCTAGTAGTGTCACAATCATACCATTGTGATATCACATTATGATTGTGATATCCTACAGGTACCATAGTGATGACATAATACCTATCAATTTCACAATAGTAGCTTTTTTGACGTCACAATATCTTTGTGATATCCTAAGAGTACCATTGTGATGTCATATTGCCACTGGGAATAAAGAATAGTACCACTGTGATGTTATAGTACATTTTGTCATGTCACAATAGTACCATTGTGATGTCACAACATGATTGTGATGTCTTACTAGTACGATTGTGATATCATAATTCCCTTGTGATATCACAATAGTAGCATTGTGATATCACAATGTCTCTGTGATATTCTAATAATACCATCGTGATGTCATATTTCCATTGTGGCTAGAGTACAGTATCAATGTGGTGTCAACGTACAATTGTGATGTCACAATAATAGCATTATCTAGTGATGTCACAATCAAACCATAGTGATTTAACAATTCAATTGTTATGTCATAATTTTCTACTGATGTCACAGTCAATCCATTGTGATGTCACAATACGATTTTGATGCCCTATTTTTACAATTCAATAGTAAAGTCATACTTCCCTAGTGTTGTCCCAATAGAAATATTGTGATTTTACAATACATTTTTGGTGTCCTATTAGTACGATCGTGATGTCATAATTCCCTTGTGATGTCACAGTAGTAGCATTGTGATATCACAATGTCTTTGTTATATCCTCATAGTACCATTGTGATGTTATATTGCCATTGTGACTAGAGTACAGTACCATTGTGATGTCATAGTACAATTGTGAAGTCACCATAGTACCATTGTGATGTCATAACTCAAATCGTAGTATCATAATTCTCTAGTGATGTCACCATGGAACCATTGTGAGGTCACAATAAAATTGTGATGTCCTACTAGTACCATTGTCATTTCATAATTCCCTTGTGATGTCACAGTAGTAGCATTGTGATGTCACAATATCTTTTTGATATCCTAATAGTACCATTCTGATCTCATAATGAAATTGTGACGAAAGAATAGTTCCATTGTGATGTTACAATAGTACCATTGTGTTTTCATAATTCCCTTGCGATGTCACAATAGTACTATTGTGATGTCAATATTCAATAGTAATGTCATAATTGACTAGTGATGTCACAATTGAACAATTGAAATTTCACAATATGACTCTGATGTCCTGCTAGTACAATTGTGATGGCATACAACCCTTGCGATGTCACAATAGTAGAATTTTGATGTCACAAAGACTTTGTGATATCCTAATAGTGATGTCATAATGCTATTGTGATTTGAGAAAAGTACCATTGTGATGTCATAGTACAATTGTCATGTCACAACAGTATAATTGTGATGGCACAAGTCAATTGTAACATCATAATTCTCTAGTCATGTCACAATCATACCATTGGGCTGTTACAATACTATTTTGATGTCCTACTAGTACTGTTGAGATGTCACAATTAAATATTAATGTCTTAATTCTCTAGTTGTGGCTCAATAGAAATATTGTGCTGTCATAATGTGATTGTGATGTCCTACTAGTAACATTGTGATGTCACAATATGATTATCATAATCTAAAAGTACTGTTGTAATGTCACAATATCATTGTGCTCTCTTGGTAGTACAATTGTAATGTCATAATTCCCTTGTGATGTCACAATGTCTTTGTGATATCCTAATGGTACCATTGTGATGTCATAATGCCATTGTGACTAGAGAACAGTATCATTCTGATGTCATAATACAATTGTGATGTCACAATATTACCATTGTAATGTCACAATTCAATTGTAATGTCATAATTCTTTAGTGATGCAAAATCGAACCATTGTCATTTCACAGTGAGTTTGTGATGTCCTACTAGCATCATTGTGATGTCATAATTCCCTTGTGACATTACAATAGTAGTGTTGTGATGTCACCTAATAATACCATTGTGATATCACAATGCCATTGTGACCAGAGAAAATTACCATTGTGATGTCATAGTACAATTTTGATGTCACAATAGTATTATTGTGATGTCACAACTGAATTGTAATGTCATAATTCTCTAATGATGCCATAATTAATAATTAATTAATTATTAATTAAGTTATAATTAATCCAATTATTAATTAGTTCATAATTAAACCGATTATTATTTAATTAATTCATAAATCATAATGTCATAATTCTCTAATCACACCATTGTGATGTCACAATACACTTTTGAGGCCCTACTAGTACCGTTGAGATGTCACTATTCAATAGTAACATCATAATTCCCTAATGGTGGCTCAATAGAAATATTGTGGTGTCTTATTAGTAACATTGTGATGTCACAATAGAATTGTGATATTCTAAAGTAACAATGTAATGCAACAATACCATTGTGCCATGTTGGTAGTACCATTGTGATGTCACAATAGTAGCGTTGTAATGACACATTGTCTTTGTGATATCCTAATAGTACCATTGTGATGTCATAATGCCATTTGACTAGATAATTGTACCATCTTCTTGCTTCAACCTTCCTGCCTTTTCCCTCTTCCCTCATCCCTCCTTCATCACCCCTTCTACCTCATTCTTCCTATTTCATTCCTACTCTGTCTTTTATCTTCTCTCATACCTCCTGCCTCCTCCCTTCTCCCTCATCTTCCTTCCTCATCTTATCCATACTCCCTCATCCATCATCCCTACTCCGTAATCTCTCCTCCCTCCTCCCTGCTTTCTCTTCCCTTCTCCCTTTCCCTCTTCCTTCCTTCATCTTCCATCCTCCCACTTCCCTCCTCCTTTCTCCCTCCTCCCTCCTCCGTTCTCCTTCCTCTCTGCTCCCTATTTCCTACTCCCTCACCCCACCTTCTTGATCCTTTCTCCCTCCTACCTTATCCTTTCTCTCATTTCCCTCCTCCCTCAACCCTCTTCAAACCTCCCTCCTCCATCATCTTACTTCCCTTCATCCTCCTGTTTTATCTCCTCTCCCTCCTCCCTTCTCCCTCATTCTTCACCCTCATCCACACTACCTCATACCTCTTCCCTCATCCCTCCTGCATTTTCCCTCCCTCCTCATCTCTCCTTCATCTCTCAACCATACTCTCTCATCCCTCATACCACTTCCTTCATCTCTTCTCCCTCCTTCACTCTGCACTCATCCCTCCTTTTTCATCACTCCTTCCTCATACCTCCTCCCCATACCTCCACCCTCATCAATTTTCCTTCATCCCTCCTCCATCTGATCTCCTCCCTCCTTCCTCATCCTTCATTCCTCCTCCATCATCTCTCCTGCTTCATCCTTCTTCTCTCATCTACCCTCCCTCATCATTTATCTCTCCACCCTCAGATTGCCTCCCTCTTCCCTCCTCCATCATCCTTCCTCCATCTTTCCTCCTTCTTCCTCCCTCATCACTCCAACCTCATCCTTTCTCCCTACTCTGTCCTTGATATTCCCTGCTCCATATTCCATCCATCCCCCCTTGTCCCTCCTCTCTCCTTCCTCCCTCCTCCCTCTTCCTTTCTCCCTCATCCCTCCACCTTCTCTCTTCCCTCACCATCTGACCTCATCCATCCTCCCTCATTTCACCTCCCACATCCCTCCTCCCTCCTTCCTCTACCCTCCTCCCTCATTATTCCAGCCTTATTCCTCCTCCCAAATTGCTCCTCCCTCATCTCTTCTCACACAGCCATCATCTTTCCTCCTTACTCCCTTCTCCCTGAACCCTCCTTTCTAATCACTCCTCCATCATTCCTCTACCATTATTCCTCCTCCCAAATCCCTCCTCCCTAATCTTTCCTCCCACATCCCTCCTCCCTTATCCCTCCTCCCTCCTCTTTGATCCTTCCTCCCTCATCACTACTCCCTCCTCCTTCATTTCTCCTCCCTCATCCTTCAGACCTCATCCATCCTCCTTCCTACCTCATCTCTCCTCCGTCATACCTCCTCCCTCATCCTTCCTTCCTCGTCCCTCACCCATACTCCCTCATCCAACATCCCTTCCCACATCTCTCCTCCTTCAATGCAACTCCCTCCTTCCTCCTCTCTCGTTCATCCTCTCTCTTCCCTCCTTACTCATACCTCCTCCCTCAACTCTCCTCCCTCATTCTTACAACCTCATCCTTCCTCCATTATCCCTTCTCCCTCACCTCTACTATTTCATCTCATCTCTATTCCATCATCCATCTTCCGTCTCCACTATTCCATCATCCTTCATCTCTCATTCCTCCTCCTGTTTCCTTCTTCCCTCCTCCTTCCTCCTTCCATCATCATCACTCCTCTCTGCTCCTTCATCCTTCCTCCCTCATCCCTCCACCCTCACCCCTCCTTATCCATTCTCCCTCAGCTTTTCTCCCTCATACCTCCTCCCTAATCCCTCTTCCCTCATTCTTCCCTCCTCTCTTCTCCCTAATTCCTTCTTCCTACTACCTCTTCCCTCATCCCTCATCCATCATCTATCCACACTCACTCCTCCTACCTCATCTCTCCTCCCTCTTCTCCCCTTCCTCATCCTTCCTCCCTCATTCCTCCTCTATCCCCCTTCCTCCCTAATCTCTGCTCCCTCTTCCCTCCTCTCCATTCATTTTCCCTCGTTCTACTTTCAACCTCCCACAATCCTCCTCCCTCATTCTTCCTCCCTCATCCCTCCTCCCTCATCTCTCTTCCCTTTTCAGTCCTCCCTCATCCCTTCTCTCTTTTTAATCCTCTCTCATTCCTCCTCCCACACCCCTTCTCCTTTATCTTTCCTCCCTTCACCTTCTTCCTTTATACTTTCACCCTCCTATCCTCCTTCATCATCACTCATCCTCCTCCATGCTCACTCTTCCCTCTTGCCTTATACCTTTCCTTCCTTCCTCATGTCTTCCTCATCATCCTTCAACCTCATCCCTCCTATCTCATCAGTACTCCCTCATCTCTGCCCAACATATCTCCTCCCTACACCTCCTCCCTTGCCCCTCCTCCTTCCTCATGAATCCCTCCTCCCTTTTCCCTCCTCCCTCTTCCATCCACACACATCCCTACCTCATCTCTCCTCCCTCCTCTCACCTTCATCTTCCCTCCTCCCTCATCCTTCATCCCTCCTCCCTCATCTTTTCTCCCATGTCCCTCCTCCCACATTCATTGTCCCTCATCCTCCTTCCAACATCCAACAATCCTCCTCTCTCATCTCTACTCTCATATTTCTCATCTCACCCCCCTTCACCTTCCTGCTTTATCCCTTCACCTTCTTCCCTTGACCATCATCCCTCACCCTCCTCCAGGTTCACTCAAACCTTTTGCCTCATACCTCCTGCATTTTCCTTCATCCCTCATCCCTTTATCATCCCTACAACCTGATCCCTCTTATCTCCTCCCTCTTCCTTCATCTCTCCTCCATCATAACTGCTTACTCATCCCACCTCCCTCATTCCTCCATCCTCATCCCTCATCCACACTCCCTCATCCATTATCCCTCCTCCCTCATCTCTCCTCCCTCATCCCTACTCCATCATCCCTACTCCTTCATCTCTGCTCCCTCAGCCCTCACTCATCCATCTTCCCTGATTTTTCCTTCCTCATCTCAATTCCATCATCCTTACCCCTCCATCTCACTTCTCTCTTCCCTCCTCCCTTATGCCACATCCTTTATCTCTCCTCCCTCTTCCCTACTTCCTCATCCCTCTTCCCTCCTCTCTCCTCCCTTCTCCCTCCCTATTTCCTTATCCCTCTTCCCTCCTCTGTCTTCCCTTCTCTCTCCTGTTCCCTCATCTCTCCTCCATCATCTGTCTTCCATCATACCTCCACCCTCATCACTCCACATCTCTCTCCTTCATCAGTCCTCACTCATATCACCTCCCTCATGCTTCCTCCTAAATCCCTCTTCCCTCATCCTTTATCCATCATCCATCCATCCTCACGCTTCCTTCCTCTTCTCTCCTCCCTCCTCTCTTCTTCCTCATTCCTCTTCCCTCCTCCCTCATCCTTCCTCTCTCATCCCTCATCCTTTCTCCCTCCTTACCCACCCCTTCTCTCTTTTCCCTCCTCCCAGAGCCTTCCTCCCACAGCCCTCCTTCATCATCTTTCCTCGCTTCATCCTCCTACTTTATCCCTTCTCCTTCCTCACTCCTCCATCATCCCTGACCCTTAACTATACTCCCTCATTCTTCTTCCCTCATCCCTTCTGCATTTTTCATCCTCCCTCATCCCGACTTCAGTATTCCTCCAACCTCATCCCTCCTATCTCATCACTCCCTCATCTCTCCTTCACCTTACCTCCTCCTTCCTCCCTTATGCCTCCTTCCTCATCCCTCATCTAGACTCCTTAATCCATCATCCCTCCTCCCTCATCTCTCCTGCCTTATCACTCTTCCCTCATTGCTCCTCCCTCATTCCTACACACATCAATTTTTCCTCATCCTTCCTCCCTCATCTCTCCTCTCTCATCCCTACTCCTTTATTCCTCCTCACTCATTCAACCTCCCTCATCCCTCCTCTCTCATCACCCTTCCCTCATCACTCCTCCATTCCTCAACCCTTATCACTTTTCCTTCATTCCTGCTCCCACATCTCTCCTCTCTACTCCCTCATCCCTCATTCCTCATCCATCATCTCTTTTCCATCATCCCTCCTTTCTCATCCATACTCCCTCCTCCCTTATCTCTTCAGCCTCCTCCATCTTCCCTCATTCATCCACCATCTTCCGTCCTCCCTCATCTCTTCTGCCCCATCTCTCTTCCCTCCTGTCTCATCCCTACCCCCTCATTCCTCTTCCCTTATCTCTCCTCCTTCATCCCTCCTTTCTCATTCCTCCTCCTTCTTCCCTCATCTCTCCTTTCTACCTCCTCCCTTTTACCTCCTCCCTCCTCCCTTTTCCATCCTCCCTCCTCTCTCCTCTATCATCCCTCATCCATTAACCATCCACCCACACAATGCCTACGTTATCTCTCCTTCCTCATCCCTCCTCCCTCATTCCTCCTCCATCCTCCAACATCCCTCCTCACTCTTCCCTCAACCCTCCTCCATCATCTTACCTCTCTCATCCCTATAAACTCATCCACCTCTCCCATACCTCCTCGCTCATCCATCCTCACTCATCTCTCCTCCCTCCTCCATCTTCTCTCATCCCTCATTCCTCCACCCACGTCTCTCCTCCCTCATCCTTCCCTTCCTCCCTTAATCTCCTCCCTTATCCCACTTCCCTCATCCCTCATCTGTCATTTCTCCTCCTTCATTCCTCTTCCCTCATCAATGCTTTCTCATCTCTCCTCCCTCATATCTCCTCCCATCTGCCTCAAACCTTGTCCTTCCTCCCTTCTCTCTCATTACTCCTCTGTCATCAATTCTCCCTTCTCTCTCACCTCTCCTCATTCATCCCGCCTCCTCATCATTCCTCCACTCCCCTCATCCATCATCCCTCCTCTTCTCTCCTCCCTCCTCTCACCTCCCTCCTCCCTTGTCTCTTTTTCTTCCTCCCTCAACTCTCCTCCCACATCCAACCTCCATCATCTCTCTTCTCTTCACTTCAACTTCCTTCTTTGTTCCTTCACTCTTCTCCTTTCTCCCAACCCCCTCACCCACATCCAACCTCCCTATACCTCTTGCTTCATCCTTCCTGCCTGTTTCCCTCTCCCTCCTCCCTCCTTCATCATACCTTCAACCTCATCCTTCCTATTTCTCCCCTCCTCCCTCATCTCTCCTCTATTATAACTCTTCTCTCATCCCTCCTTCCTCATCACTCCTTCATCTCTAATCCATACTCCCTCACCCATCATACCTCCTTGCTCATCTCTTCCCCTCATCTCTCCTCTCACCTCCCTCTACACTAATCACTCCTCTCCATCACTCATCTGTAATTCCTCCTTCCTCATTTCTCATCCCTCATCTCTCTTCCCTCATTTCTCTTCCCTCAATCCTCCTCCCTCATCCCTCCTCCCTTACCCCTATTCCCTCTTCCCTCTGTCATATTCTTCCTTCATTCTCCCTTCTTCCTTATCCTTATTCCCTCCTCCCTCCTCCCCATCACTCTTTCATCATCCCTCATCCATACTCCCACATCCATCATACCTCTTCCCTCATCTCTACTCCCTCCTGTCTCCTCCTTCTTCCTTCCTCTCTCCTCCCTTATCTCACCTGCCTCATTCCTCCGACTTCCTCCTTCGTCCATTATCCCTCTTCCCACCCATCTCATCCCTTCTCCTTCATCACTCCTCCCTCATCTCTCCTCCTTCTTCCCTCATCTATCCTCCCTCCTTCCTCCTCTTTTATCCCTCCTCCATCCTCACTCCTCCCTCATCTCCACTCCCTTCTCCCTACTCCTTTCTCTTTCTACCCTTTTTCCTGAACAATCCTTCCTCATATCTCATCCCTTATCCTTTCTCCCTCATCCTTCCCTAAATTATCTCTCTTCCCTCATCTCTTTTCTATCTTCCATCCTCTGTCATCTTTCTCCTTTCTCCATCATCTTTCCTCCATCGTCTCTCCTCCCTCATACTTCCTCCCTCCTCACTCATCTCTCCTCATCCCTCCTCCCTCATCACTCCCACTTGATCTCTCCTCTCTCATCTCTCATCTCTCCTCTCTCTTCCTTCCTCCATTATTCCTCCTCCCTCCTCCACCATCCCTCCTTCACCTTCCCTGCACCCTTATCCCTCCTTTCTCATCCCTATGACCTCATCTCTCCTCCTTCATCTCTCCTTCCTGATCTATCATCCCTCATCTCTCCTGCCTCCTCCCTCCTTTCTCATCCTTCCTCCTCCTCTCTCCCCCTCATCTATCCTCCCTCATGTCTCCTCCCTCATTCCTCTTTCGTCCTCTATCCTCCCTCATCTTTACTCCCAAATCTGTCCTCCCTCATATCTTGTCCCTCATCCCTCCTCACTCATCCTAACTTTCTAAGCACTCCCCCCTACACTGATCCCCCACATGGCTCCAACATCCTCTCTCCTCCCACATCACTAATCCCTCCTCCATCTTCTCTTTTCACTCTTCCCTCATACTTCTCCCTCATCTTTCCTCCTTCATTCCTCCTCACTTTTCCCTCCTCCCCATTCCTCCTCCCTCATCACCTCTCCTCAACCCTCTTCCTCATTTCTCCTCCCTGAACTCTGCTCCCTCATAATTCATTCTTCATCCCTCTGCCATCCTCTCTCTTCCCTCATATCTCCTCTCTTCTCCATCTTCTCACCTACTTCATGCCTATCACCTTATCCCTCCTCCCGCATCCTTCCTTTCATCTGTTCTCCTTCATCTCTCCTCTTTCTTCCTTCCTAATCCCTCCTCCTTCATATTTTCTCCCTCCTCTGTCCTCCCTCTTTTCCTCCGCCCTCCACTCTCCTCCATTGTCTCTCCTCCCTCCTCCATCTTCTCTCCTGCCTCTTCCTTCATCTCTTCCCCCTCATCCCTCCTACCTCATTCCTCAACCCCCATATATACTCCCTCATCACTCCCTCCTTCTCCTTCCTCTCTTTTCCCTTATCTCTCCTCCCTCATTCCTCTTCCCTCGCATCTACCTCCTCCCTCCTCTCCCCTCTATCATTACTCCTCACTCCTTCCTCATCTCTCCTCATTCATTCCTCTTCTCTCATTCCTCCTTTTTCTCTCTCCTCCTTCATCTTTTTTCCTCACCTGTCCTCCTGCATCTTTCCTCCCTAATTGTTCCTCCCTCATGCCTTTTCTCCTCCCTAACCCTAAACTGAATCTGAACCCTAACTATAACCCTAACCCCAACTTGAACCCTAACCCCAACATCAACCCTAATCCTAACCATAAACCTAAACTTAACCCTAACACTTATACCAACCCCAAACCTAACCCTAAACGTAACCTTAACATTAATATTAATTCCAAACCTAATCCCAACTTGAACCCTAAACCTAACCCTGTCCCAAACCCTAACACTAACCTTAATCCATACCCAATCCTGAAACCTAACCCGGACCCTAACCTGAACCCTAAACCTAACCATAACCATAACCCTAACACTAATGCTAAACCTAACCAGAACCATAACCTTAGCCTAACCATACCCGAAACTGAACCCTAAACATAACCTGAACCTTAATACTACACCTACTTCTAACACTAACCCTAATACCAATCCTAAACTGAACCCTAACCTGGACCCTAACAGAAACCCTATCCCTAAACCTAATCCTAATCCTAACCCTAATCCTAAACCTAACCCTAACCTGAACACAAACCAGAAACCTAGACTTAACCCGAACCTGAACCCTAACCCTAACTTAAAGAGAACATTAACCTTAACCCAAACACAAATCTGTACCCTAGCCCTAACCCTAACCCTAACTCTAAACTAAACCTATCCTGAAGCCTATCCCAAACCCTAACCCTAAACCTAACCCTAAGTAGGCACTTCCTAAATATATCCTTAAACCAAACCCAAACACTAAACAAAACTCTAAAAATAAACTAAAACCAAACTCTAGATAGATAGATAGATAGATAGATAGATGGATGGATAGATAGATAGATAGATAGATAGATAGATTAGATATAGATAGATGAGACATAGATAGATGATAGATAATAGATAGATAATAGATAGATAGATGATAGGGCTAGATTATAGGTAGATGAATGATAAATGATAGATAGAGATGGATGACAGAACATGATAGATGAAGGATATATGATACTTGTAGATATTTGTAGATACTTGTAGATATTTGTAGATATATAAAGACTGATAAATCAAACATGCATGCATACACACATACCTACACAGACACACGACAGAGATCTAAATACTGACCCTATAAAGATCCCTGTCAAATAAACATGTGTTGATAGAAGCTATTCTAGAGTAAAAGTGAGATATTTTTGAACATCTAGCATAGGTTTTCCAGAGCTGTCGCTTCTGTACACTTCTCCTGTCACTGAAGCCACTCAGGGAAGTGCAAAGCGAACTGTAGGCCTTCAGTGTAGAGTGTTCTACAAACATAAACAGACAAACGCATTTGGTCATCCTGATTCACCAATGGTGAGGGACAAGTGATGCATGTAAAACAGAAAATGAAGGTGCTGGGGGATGGCTTTTTCCTCATCAGAGGAGGAACATAGGGGAGAAAAGTATCCCAAATCCATCTGAATTGAACTCTAAGTGTCAGTGTGGTTACAACGTTATTGTTTAACCCCATCTCACTGGTGTGCAGGGCACCGACACTGGCTTTAGAGAGCTGATCCTCCTTCCCATGGAATAAAGTGTCCCAGAAACTGGCCACAGGCTTCCAGAGAAGCATTAATCCACACTGCTCTGTTCCAGTGTGTTCGGGTTCAAGCTGCTGTACAAGCCTGGGGTTCATTTTATCCACCATCAAAGCCTCTCTTCTGAGGCCAGGGACATGGCAGGGGAGGGTGGGCAACCAATGACAGACCAGAGGAAGAGCCTCAGTCCCTGGGAGCATGGAGAGTACAGCGGACAGATGGAGCACCCTGTGAGCAGCCACCCCTGCCACTAAAGAGCGAGAGACAGGGTATGTGTGTGTACCTAAAGACACGGGGCTGCCAGTCATACACACCTCAAGTTCACCCCATCATTCTTATTTTTGGGGCTTCATGCTGATCCATGGCAGATGGGGTTTGGGGAATCACACATCCTCATGTTCAGGGTAGAAGCCACAATGATGGCAACTGCAGGGCTGTCCTCACCACCACCCAGAAATTGTTGTGTTTTATTGTATTGTATTGTATTGTACTGTGTTGTGTCGTGTTGTGTTGTATTGTATTTTACTTTACTTCATTTTATTTAATTTTACTTTTTATTTTACTTTATTTATTATTTTATTTTTTATTCAATTTATTGTTCAGTGGTATCCCCACCCTTGCCTTCCATTCCCCCTTGCCTGTCCCTCACAGAAGGGGAGCCCCCTTTCCCACCCAGTCCAGCTCATTAGGTTGCAGCAGGACTGAGCCAGGTGTGCCCACTATGGGAAGTTATCAAGAGGCTGCCAGTGAGTCCATGTGCCATGCTGCCTCCTCGTCCACAAGCACAGTGAGCAAAGAAGGCTGAGGCTGCAACATCACATTAAGGGGCCTGGATGGGGTCCTTGCCTGGTCTCTGGATGAGGCCACCAGCCTGGCCCCCATCTTTACCCTGGTTAGGGAGCTCTCTTGACCTTCGTGATGAGCTCCTGTCATCTCTGGGTCCTTTTCCCTTTCCTCTCACTGTCCCCAGGGCTCCCTGCACCCACGCCCACTAAGTGTCTCTGCCCTGAGGTGCTAGGTACAGAGTGTCTCAGAGTATAACTGACAGACCCCTGATTGCACACAGCAGGAAGATGTTGGTTTAAAGACTGTGTGGGTGAATGGCTGTTGCCTCCAGATGCAAGGAAACTGATCTAGTTAGGTGTGTCCTCCGCAGTCTGTCCCATTTGCTGCCATGGCACTCTAATCAAGGCCCCCTCACATCCTCCCAGGGGCTAGCCATGACAGGGGGGGGTCTCCATCCTGTCAAAGGGACTACCCAAATCCAGGTTCTAATTTCTTCAAAAGAATCTGTCTTCTCTACCTCTCTGCCCTTGATCTCCTTCTCTCTCCCTCTCCCCTCTCTTTTCCTGTCTCCTCTCTCTCTCCCTTCCCTTTCTCACTTCCTCTCTTCCTTTGTCTCTCCTTCTATCCCTCTCTTCCTCTCTCATTCTCTCCCTCTCTTCCTCTCTCCCTCTCTCTTCGTGTGTCTCTCTCCCTGTGACTCTCCCTCTCCAACCCTCTCTCTCTACTTCTATTTCTCTCTCATGTTCTTCAACTCTCTCCCTCTCTGTTCCTCCTCCCTCTCACTCCCTCTTTCATCCTCTCTCCTCTCTCTCCCTCCCTCTCTCATCTTTTCCTCAGACTCTCCCTCTCCCTCTCTCTTCTTTTCTCCCTCTCTCTTTCTCCCCCTCTCTTTCACTCTCTCCTGCACTCTCCTTTTCTCTCTCCAGCTATCCCTGTCTCTCTTCCTCTCTCTTCTCTCTCTCCATCTGTCCCTTTCTCTGTCCCACTCTCTGTCTCTTGCTCCCTCTCTCTCCCTCTCTTCCTCTTTCTCCCCCTCTCTCCTCCCCTCTCTCCTTCTTTCTCCCTCTCAGTCCATCTCTCTCTCTTTTCTTCTCAGTCCCTACCACTCTCTCTCCCTCTTTCCCTCTCTTCCTCTCTTTCTCCCTCTCTTCCTCTAGCTCCTTTCTCTCCTTCTCTCTTCCTTCCTCTCTCCCTCTCTCCCTTTCTCTCTTTCCCTTGGTCCCCCACTCTCTCGCTCTCTCCCCCTCCCTCTCTTTCCATCTGTCCCTCTCTCACCCTCTTGCTCACTCAGTCCCTCCCTTTCTCCATCTCTACCTCTCTCCCTCTCCCATTCTGCAACTCTCTCCCTCTCTGTTTCTCTCTTCCCCTCCCTCTCACTCCCTCTTCTCTCCTCTCTCTCCCGCTTTCTCCCTCTCTCACCCTCTCTCCCACTCTCCCTCCCTTTCATCCTCTGTCTCTCCCTCTGTCTCCCTCTATGTTTATCCCTCTCCCCCTCTCTCTCTGTTTCCTTCTCTCTCTCCCTCAAACTCCCTCACTGTGTCTCTTTCCCTGTGCCTTCCTCCCTCTCTCTTCTACTCTTTCCTTGTTCATCTCTCTCTCTCTCTGTATTCCTCTCTCCCTCTGTCCTCTTCGTGTCTCTCTCCCTCTCTGTTCCTCCTTCTCCCTCTCTCTTTCCCTCTCACTACCTTTCTCCCCCTCCCTTTCTTTCTCCTTCTATCTCCCTCACATTCTTTCCCTCTCTTCCTCTTTCTTCCTCTCTCTCTCTTTCCCTCTCTACATATCTGCATATCTCTCCCTCTCCTTTCTCTCTCCATCTTTGTTCCTCTCTCCCTCTCTCTCCCTCTATCTGTCCCTCTCTCTTCCTCTTTCTCTCCCACTGTCTCCCTCCCTCTCTCTCCTTCTTTCTCCCTCCCATTCTCCCTCTCTTTTACTCTCCCTATCACCCTATCTCTCTCCATTTCCCTCCTCTATCCCTCTTGATATACCTTCTTCTCTCTCCCTCACTCTCCCTCTCTTTCTCCCTCTCTCCCACTGTCTCCCTCCCTCTCTTTCCTTCTTTCTCTCCATTCTCCCACTCTTTCACTCTGTCACTCTCTCTCTCCCACATTCTCCTACTCCCTCTCTCTCTCCCTCTCTCTCCCTCTATCTCCCTCTCTCTCACTCCCTCTCTCGATTCCTCCCTATACCTCACTATCCCTCTTTCTGTACCTATCTCCCTCGTTCTTCCTCTCTACTTCTCTCTCCCTCCCTCTTACCCTGCCTCATGCTCTCTCCCTCTACTTCTACTTCTATCTCTCCCCATCTCTCTCCTTTTCTCCCTCTGTCACTCTCTTCCTCTCTCTCAGTGTGACTCTCTCTTCCTCTCCCTTTCTCTCCCTGTGTTTCTCTTCCTGTGACCCTCTCTCTTTCACTCTCTCCTTGTCCATCCCTCCATCCCTCTCTCCCTCTCTCCCTCTGTCCTCCTCTTTCTCACACTCTCTCTCTCTTGGTTAATCTTTCCCTCCTCTCTCCCTCTCTGCATCTCACTCCCCTTCTCCCTCATTCTCTCCCTCCCTCTCTCTGTCTCCATCTCTCTTCTTCTCTTTCTCTCTCTCTCCATCTCTCCCTCTCTCTTCCTCTCTCCCTATCTCTCCATTTTTCTCCTCTCTTCCTCTCTTCTTCTCTCTTTCCCGCTCTTCTCTCTCCCTGACTCTCCCTCTCTCTCTCTCCAACCATCTCCCTCCCTCTCTCCCTCTATCTTTCTCATTCTCCCTCTCAGTCCCTCTGTCCCTCTGTTCCCCCTCTCTCCTTCTCCTTCTCTCTCCCTCCCTCCCCCCTCTCTCTTTCTCTCTCCTGCTATTCCTCTCTCCCTGGCTCACTCTGTTCCTGTGTCTCTCTTCATGTATGTCTCCCTCCTGCTTTCTCCTTCTATGGCTCTGTCTCCCTCTATCTCCCTCTATTTCCCTCTGTCTCTCCTTCTCTCTTCCTCTCCCTCTATGTCTCCATCTCTCAATTTCTCTCCTCTCTCCCTCTCACCTTCTGACTCTCCCTCTGTCTCCCTCTCTGTCTTTCTCCATCTCCCCTCTCTCTCTTTCTCTCTCCCTCTCCTGTGTCTCTACCCCTGTGAGTCTCTCCCTCTCTCTCTTCCACTCTCTCCTTCTGTCTCCCCCTCTGTCTCCCTCTCTCTCTCCATGTTCTCCCTCTCTCTCTTTCTCTCTCCTTCTCCTTGTGTCTCTCTCCCTGTGAGTCTCTCTCTCCCTCTCTCTCTTCCACTCTCTCCTTGTCAATCCCTCCCCCTCTCTTTTCATCTGTCCTTCTCTTCCTGTCTTTCTCCCTCTCTGTTCCTCCTTCTCCCTTTCTCCAACTTTCTCTTTCTCCCTTTCTTTCTCCCTCCCTCTCTCTATACCTCAGTTCCTCTCTCCCTATCTCTCTCTTTCTCCCTTCTCTCCATCTCTCCTCCTCTCTCTCCCTCACTCCCCCTCTTTCTCCCTCCTATTGTCCTGCTCTTTCCCTCTGTCCCTCTCTCCTTTTCTCCCCCTCTCTCCTCCCTCCCTTCCTCCCTCTTTCCTCTCTCCCTAGCTCCCTCTCTTCCTGTCTCTGCCTGTGTGTCTTCTGCCCACTTTCTCCTTTATGGCTCTCTCTTCCTCTCTCTTTCTCCCTTTCTCCCTTCCCTCTCTTTCCCCCTGTCTCCCTCTGTCCTACCCTCACCTTCTCTTTCTCAACCCCTCTTTCCCTCTCTCCTACCCACAACCTCTCTCACACTCCCTCTCTACCTCTCTCCCACTCTTCCTCTCTCTTCCTCAACCCCCTCTCTCCAACTCTCTCCCTCTCCCTCTGTCCCCCTTTCTCTTCCTCTCTGTTCCTCCCTATCCCTCACTCTCCCTCTCTATCCCTCTCCCTTCCACTCCTTCTCTCCCTCTGTATCCCTCCCTCTGTCACTCTTTCTCCCCATCTCTCTCTCCCTCTCCCTCTCTCTTCCTCTCTCTCTCCCTCTCTTTCCCTCTCTCCAAATCTCTCCCTCCCTATTCCTCTCTCTCTTTCTCTCCATCTCACTCATTCTCACCCTGTGTCTCCCTCTCTCTCCCTCTCTCTCTCCCTCTCTCCTTCTGTTACTGCCTGCAGCAACACCTGAATACTGCCTGAGTGAGAGTTGTGGGGGGGGGGGGTGGAGACAGACAACACAAGGAAGACACCAAGTCAAGGTTTCTTATCAAGGTGCCTTTTACTAAACATACAAGCAGCACTTATAAAGCAAAGGATCACAAGCAATTTTCTCATGGTAACAGCTCATCTTGGCAAAGCACCCGAGGATTCACTCAAGGTTACACAGAGTTTATTGTCTGGTCCCAAGGGTTGCACAGAGTTTTTTATCTAGTTGTCATGAACAGAACACCCACTGGAAAAGTTGCCAAGGTCAGTCTCTGAGAAACTGAACTTTAAGTGAGAAACATGTCTGCCAAGGCCAGGAGGCAAAACTCCATTCACCAGACTCCTTCATCCCTCTCGCCATATCTCTCCCCTCATGCCCTCTTTGTACATCTATCCTCTCTCTCTCTTCCTCTCTCCCTATCTCTCTCCTACTATCCACATCTCTTCACTCTCCCTTTCTCTCTCCCTCTGTCCTCCTTTCTCTCTCCAACCATCTCCCAACCTCTCCCTCTTTCTCTCTCCCTCTCTAGCTCCCTCTATTCCTCTCTCCCTGGATTCCTCTATTCCTGTGTCTCTGTTCCTGTATGTCTCTCACCCACTTTCTCCTTTATGGCTCTGTCTTCCTCTCTCTTTCTCCCTCTGTCTCCATCTATCTCCTTCTCTCTCCCTCTGTCTGCATCTTTCTCTCTCCCTCTCTTTCTCCATCTCTCGATCCCTCTCATTCTTTCTCTACTTAATCTATTCCCCCCTCTCTCTCCTTCTCTCTCCCTCTCATCCTCACTCTTCCTTTCCATCTCTCTCTGCCTCTCTTTCCCTCCCTGCTGCTCTCTCACACTCCCTAGCCTCCTCTCTCCCTTTATCTCATCCACTCTCTCCCTCATTCCCTCTCTTTCCCTCTTTCCATTTCCCTCTCTCACCCTCACTCTCTGTCCCCTTCTCTCTTTCTCTCTCCCTATCTCTCCATTTTCCTCATTCTCTCCTCTCTCCTTCTCTCTCCCTCTCTCCCTCACTCTTCCTCTCTCCATCTCCCTCTGACTTTGTCCCCCTCTCTCCCTCTCTTTCATGTGCTCCAGCTCTCTCTCTCTCTAGATCACTCATTACCTCTCTCCCCTATCTCAACCACCCTCTCTTCCTCTCTCTCCCTCTCGCCCCTCCTTCTCTCTCTCTAGCTCTATTGCCCTGTTTCCCTCTCTCTCTCTCTCCTCTCTTCCTGTCTCCCTATCTCTCTCCCTCTCAATTTCTTTCTCCCTCAACATCTCTCCCTCTCTCTCCCTCTCTCTTTCCCTCTCTCCCTCTCTTCATTTCTCTCCCTCCCTACTTCTATCCCTACCTATTTGTTCCTCTCTTCCTCTCTCTCTCCATATCTCTTCCTCCCTATCCCTCACTCTCCCTCCCTCTCTCCCACTTTCTCTACCTATCTATCTCCATCTCTTCCTCTCTCCTTCTCCCTCCCTTTCCCTCACACTTCCTCTCCCCCTCTCTTTCCCTCTCTCCCTCTCTCTCCCTTTCTCTAGCTCCCTCTCTACCTCTCTCTCTCCCTATTTCTCCCTCAATCCCTCTCTTTCCCTCTCCTCAACATTCCCTCTACTTCCCCATTCCTCTCTCTCCTTCTCTCTTTCTCTCTCTCACTCTTCCTCTCTCTCTCCTTCTGTTTCTCCCTCTGTCTCCCTCTCTCTGTCTTTCTCCCTTCCCCCCTCTATGTCTCTCCTTCTCTCTTCCTGTCTCCCCCTCTCACCCTCTCCCTTTCTCTCCCTTTTTCTCAGTGTGTGTCTTTCTCCCACTTCCTCTCTTCCTGTGCATCTCTCCCTCTGAATAGGTCCCCCTCCCTCTCTTCCACCCTGTCTATTTCCATCCCTCCCTCTCTCTCCCTCTATTCATCTCTCACTCTGTACTTCTCTTCCTGTGTTTCTCCCTCTATGTTCCTACTTCTCCCTCTCTCTCCCCCTCTCTCCTACTCTCTCCCCCTCACTCCATTTATTTCCCCCTCCCTCTCTCTGTCCCTCTCTTCCTCTCTCCCTATCTCTCTCTGTCTCTCTATTTCTCCCTTCTCTCTCCCACTCTCTCTCTCCCTTCTTCTTTCTTGCTCCTATCCTGCCTCTCTTTCCCTCTGTTCTTCTCACCTTCTCTCTATCCCTCTCTGCTTCTTCCCTCCCTCTCTCTCTATTCCTCTCTTCCTAGCTCCCTCTATTCCTGTGTCTCTTATCCTGTGTTTCTTCTGCACACTTTCTCCTTCATGGCTTTCTCTTACTCTAACTCTCCCTCTTTCTTCCTCTATCTATTTCTCTCTCTCCATCTGTTTGCCTCTGTCTCTCCCTTTTTCTCTCCCTCTCTCTCCCTCCCTCTCTCACTCTCTCTCCCCATCTCTTCCTCTCTTTCCCTCCCTCCTGCTTTCTCCCTTTCTCTAGTTCCCTCTCTCACTCCCTCTCCCCCTCTCTCTTCCTCTCTCTCCCTCTATCTCCCACTCTCCCTCTCCAGCTGCTGCTCTCTTTGCCCCTCTCCCTCTGCCCCTCTCTTCCTCTCTCTTCCTCTCTGTTCCTCCCTCTCCCTCTCTCTTCCTTACTTTCTCCCTCTTTCTCTATCTCTCTCCCTCTCTCAGCCTCTCTCCCTCTTTCTCTATTTCTCTCTCCGTCACCCTCTCTTCCTCTTTACTGCTTTCTGTCCTGCTCTCCCTCTGTCACTCTCTTCCTCTGTTCCTAACTTTCCCTCTCTCGCTCTCACCCTCTTCTTCCCTCTTTCCTTTCCTCTGTCACTCTTTCTCTCTCTCTCCCTCTCTGTCTTTCTCCCTCTCACTCTCCCTTCCCCCCTCGCTCCCTTTCTCCCCCTCTCTTCTCACTCCCTTTCACTCCATTTCTTTCTCCCTCAATCTGCCTACATCTCATCCTCCCTCTCTCCCTTCCTCTCTCCCTCTCTCCTTCTCACTCCCTATGTCTCTTTCACTGTGTGTCTCCCTTCCTCTCTATCTCTCTCCCTGGCACCCTCTCTCTTGACCCCCTCTCCCTCTCTCATCCTCTCTCCTTCACTCTCCCTCTCACCCTCACTCTTTCTCTCCCTCTCTCTCCACCTCTTTCCCTTTCTTTCCCTCCTTAATGCTCTCTCCCTCTCTCTCTCTGTCTCTGTCTGTCTGTCTCTCTCTCCCTCCCTCTCTCCATCTCAACCACTCTCTCTCCCTCATTTCCTCTCCTTCCCTCTCTCCCTCTATCTCCATCACTCTGTCTGCTTCTCTCTTCATCTCTCCTCTCTCCTCTCTTCCTCTATCCCTCACTCTTCCTCTCTCCATCTTTCTCTATCTCTCTCTCCCTCTTTCCTGTCCTCTTCCTCTCATCCTTTCTCTCATTCCCTCACTACCTCTCTGCTTCTATCTCAAACTCTCTCCCTCTCTTTTCTCTCTCCCTCTCTCACTCTCTCTCCTCTCTTCCTCTCTCCCTATCTCTCTCCCTCTCTCTCCATTTCTTTCTCCCTCCCTTTCTCCTTCTATCTCTCCCTATTTCTTCCTCTCTTCCTCTCTCTCTCCATATCTCTTCCTCCCTATCCCTCACTCTCCCTCCCTCTCTCCCACTTTCTGTACCTATATCTCTCCCTCTCTCTATCTTTCTCCTTCTCTCTCCCTCATGCTTCCTCTCTTTCTCTCTCTTTCCCTCCCTAGCACTCTCTCCCTCTCTATTTCTCTCCCTCTCCCTATCTCTCCCTCTATCGCTCTTTCCCTGTCCTCAACAGTCTCACTCTCCCTCCCTATGCCTCTCTCTCCTTCCCTCTCTCACACTCTTCCTCTTTCTTCCTGTCTCACCCTCTTTCTCCCTCTTTCTCCATCTCTCTTCTGCTTTCTTCCTGCCTCCCTCTCTCTCTCCCTCTCCCTTTTTTCTCCTCTGTCTCAGTGTGTCTTTCTCCCACTCTCTCTGTGCCTCTCTCCCTCTAACTAGCTCTCCCTCCCTATCTTCCACTCCTTTTCCATCCCTCTCTCTCCCTCTATGTTCCTCCTTCTCTTTCTCTTTCACTCTCTCCCTTTCTCCCTCCCTCTATCTATAGCTCACTTTCTCTCTCTGTCTCTCTATTTCTCCCTTCTCTCCCTCTTTCCTCCTCTCCCTCACTATCCCTCTCTCTCCCTCTTTCTCCCTCATATTATCCCTCTCTTTCCCTCTCTCCCTCTCTCCTCCCTCTCTCCATAAGCTCCCTCTATTCCTGTGTCTCTCTTCCTATGTGTCTTCTGCCCATCCTTCCTCATCACTCCTTCATCTCTAATCCATACTCCCTCACCCATCATACCTCCTCGCTCATCTCTTCCCCTCATCTCTCCTCCTACCTCCCTCTACACTAATCACTCCTCTCCATCACTCATCTGTAATTCCTCTTTCCTCATTTCTCATCCCTCATCTCTCTTCCCTCATTTCTCTTCCCTCAATCCTCCTCCCTCATCCCTCCTACTTCATCTTTCCTCCCTCATCCCTCCTCCCTTACCCCTATTCCCTCTTCCCTCTGTCATATTCTTTCTTCATTCTCCCTTCTTCCTTATCCTTATTCCCTCCTCCCTCCTCCCCATCACTCTTTCATCATCCCTCATCCATACTCCCACATCCATCATACCTCTTCCCTCATCTCTACTCCCTCCTGTCTCCTCCTTCTTCCTTGCTCCCTCCTCCCTCATCTCACCTGCCTCATTCCTCCGACTTCCTCCTTCGTCCATTATCCCTCTTCCCATCCATCTCATCCCTTCTCCTTCATCACACCTCCCTCATCTCTCCTCCTTCCTCCCTCATCTCTCCTCCCTCCTTCCTCATCTCTCCTTCATTTTCCCTCCTCCCTCATCTCTCCTCCCTCATCTCTTTTTCCTCTTCCTTCTTCTCTCATCCCTCATCCCTCTGACCTCATATCTCCTCCCTCATCTGTCCTAGCTAATCCCACACCTTCCTCCTTCATCCCTCCTCCCTCATCACTTCTCCGTTATCTCTCCTCATCCATCCTCCCTCCTCCCTTTTTTATCCCTCCTCCCTCCTCACTCTTCCCTCATCTCCACTCCTTCCTCCCTGTTCCCTTCTCTCACTACCCTCTTCTCTGATCAATCCTTCATCATCTCTCATCCCTCTTCCTTTCTCCCTCATCCCTCCCTAATTTCTCTCTCCTCCCTCATCTCTTTTCTCTCCTCCATCCTCTGTCATCCTTCCAAACGCATTTATCCTCCCTCCTTTCTCCTCCATCATCTTTCCTCCCTCGTCTCTCCTCCCTCATACTTCCTCCCTCCTCACTCATCTCTCCTTATCCCTCCTCCCACATATGTCCTCCCTCATCACTCCCACTTGATCTCTCCTCTCTCATCTCTCCTCTCTCTTCCTTCCTCCATTATTCCTCCTCCCTCCTCTACCATCCCTCCTTCATCTTCCCTGCACCCTTATCCCTCCTTTCTTATCCCTTTGATCTCATCTCTCCTCCTTCATCTCTCCTTCCTGATCTATCATCCCTCATCTCTCCTCCCTCCTCCCTCCTTCCTCATCCTTCCTCCTCCTCTCTCCCCCTCATCTATACTCCTTTATGTCTCCTCCCTCATTCCTCCTTCCTCCTCTATCCTCCCTCATCTTTACTCCAAAATCTGTCCTCCCTCATATCTTGTCCCTCATCCCTCCTCACTCATCCTAACTTTCTAAGCACTCCCCCCTACACTGTTCCCCCACATGGCTCCTCCATCCTCTCTCCTCCCACATCACTAATCCCTCCTCCATCTTCTCTTTTCACTCTTCCCTCATACTTCTCCTTCATCTTTCCTCCTTCATTCCTCCTCACTTTTCCCTCCTCCCCATTCCTCCTCCCTCATCACCTCTCCTCAATCCTCCTCGCTCATTTCTCCTCCTTGAAATCTGCTCCCTCATAATTCATTCTTCATCCCTCTGCCATCCTCTCTCTTCCCTCATACCTCCTCTCTTCTCCATCTTCTCACCTACTTCATGCCTATGACATTATCCCCTCTCCCTCATCCTTCCTTTCATCTGTTCTCCTTCATCTCTCCTCTCTTTCTTCCTTCCTAATCCCTCCTCCTTCATATTTTCTCTTCCTCTGTCTTCCCTCTTTTCCTCCTCCCTCCACTCTCCTCCATCATATCTCCTCCCTCCTCCGTCTTCTCTCCTGCCTCTTCCTTCATCTCTTCCCCCTCATTCTTCAACCCTCATATATACTCCCTCATCACTCCCTCCTTCTCCTTCCTCTGTCTTCCCTTATCTCTCCTCCCTCATCCCTCTTCCCTCGCATCTACCTCCTCCCTCTTCTCCCCTGTATCATTACTCCTCACTCCTCCCTCATCTCCCCTCTTTCATTCCTCTGCTCTCATTCCTCTTATCTTATTCCTCCTTTTTTCTCTCTCCTCCTTCACCATTTTTCCTCACCTGTCATCCTGCATCTTTCCTCCCTAATCGTTCCTCCCTCATGCCTTTTCTCCTCCCTAACCCTAAACTGAATCTGTACCCTAACTATAACCATAATCCCAACTTGAACCCTAACCCCAACATCAACCCTAATCCTAACCATAAACCTAAACTTAACCCTAACGCTTATACTAACCCCAAACCTAACCCTTAATGTAACCTTAACATTAATATTAATTCCAAACCTAATCCCAACTTGAACCCTAAACCTAACCTTGTCCCAAACCCTAAAACTAAACCTAACCAATCCTAAAACCTAACCCGGACCCTAACCTGAACCCTAAACCTAACCATAACCATAACCCTAACACTAATGCTAAACCTAACCAGAACCAGAACCTTAGCCTAACCATACCCGAAACTGAACCCTAACCGTAACCTGAACCTTAACACTACACCTACTTCTAACACTAACCCTAATACCAATCCTAAACTGAACCCTAACCTGGACCCTAACAGAAACCCTATCCTTAAACCTAATCCTAACCCTAATCCTAAACCTAACCCTAACCTGAACACAAACCGGAAACCTAGACTTAACCCAAACCTGAACCCTAACCCTAACTTAAAGAGAACATTAACCCTAACCCAAACACAAATCTGTACCCTAGCCCTAACCCTAACCCTAACTGTAAAACTAAACCTATCCTGAAGCCTAACCCAAACCCTAACCCTAAACCTAACCCTAAGTAGGCACTTCCTAAATATATCCTTAAACCAAACCCAAACACTAAACGAAACTCTAAAAATAAACTAAAACAAAACTCTAACCCTAATCCTAACCATAACCCAGGTCCAGCTGAAGGCAGAGATCTATGATGCCCATCCCTGATACCCTCTTTCCTGGCCGCACACCACTTTAATGTGCCCACAAAATAGAACTATCCGTCATGAGAAGCACATGTGCCCTTGAACTGGAGAGCCTGGGGAGCTGTTTAAGGGCCCAGCATCAAGTTTCCTCAGGGCATCTCTATCCGCCACCAACTCTGACATGTTCACACAGTGAGCCACTTGAACACGCTTATGTTGCCATGAGTACCAGGCCGAGGTGACAGTTCCAGAGCAATGACCAGGCTCCGATGGGCACTTGTGAGATCTCAGAGTGATGTCTTTAAGATCAGTTCATCATCGAGTCATGTACCAAACGGCCACTATGGCATACTAGAACAAGGTGTAGACCATTCGTGGTTGTCCACCTGACCACATCTGAAACTAAGGGACCAGTGACATCTCTGAGGGTTTGGTTCCTTTTTGAAATTTCTTGAAACACAAAGACTCATTTCTCAGTCACATCTCTGAGGTAAGGAGTTAGGACGTTAAATAGACATCTTTTGAGTTAAGCAGCCCCCTTTAAACTAGACCACACATGTGCTGGTTGCCTACAGAAGGGACACAGACCGAAGCTTGTCATCTTGTTTGCTTCTGCTCACTCCTATAGCAGTCCACTCCCTAACTGGCATTGATGCTCACTTTTCGATTGCAGAATATACTGCCATCTGGCTGTGACATGCAGCATTTTTTTTCCAGAAGACCTACTGTGTTCTTAGACATTCTTTTGGTAGACAGCCATTGTTGGAAATGCTGAGCTACAAACTGTAAGTCACTCTAATAAATTGCTTTCATAGACAGATAGAGAGGTAGATAGATAGATAGATGGATGGATGGATGGATGGATGGATAGATGGATAGATAGATTAGATATAGATAGATGAGACATAGATAGATGATAGATAATAGATAGATAATAAATAGATAGATAGATAGATAGATAGATAGATAGATAGATAGATAGATAGATGGATAGATAAATGATAGGGATAGATTCATAGGTAGATGAATGATAGATGATAGATAGAGATTACAGATAGAATATGATAGATGAAGGATATATGATACTTGTAGATATTTGTAGATACTTGTAGATAGTTGTAGATATATAAAGACTGATAGATTAGACATGCATGCATACACACATACCTACACAGACACACATAGAAATCTAAATACTGACCCTATAAAGATCCCTGTCAAATAAACATGTGTTGATAGAAGCTATTCTAGAGTAAAAGTGAGATATTTTTGAACATCTAGCATAGGTTTTCCAGAGCTGTCGCTTCTGTACACTTCTCCTGTCACTGAAGCCACTCAGGGAAGTGCAAAGCGAACTATAGGCCTTCAGTGTAGACTGTTCTACAAACATAAACAGACAAACGCATTTGGTCATCCTGATTCACCAATGGTGAGGGACAAGTGATGCATGTAAAACAGAAAATGAAGGTGCTGGGGGATGGCTTTTTCCTCATCAGAGGAGGAACATAGGGGAGAAAAGTATCCCAAATCCATCTGAACTGAACTCTGAGTAAGTGTCAGTGTGGTGACAACATGATTGTTTAACCCCATCTCACTGGTGTGCAGGGCACCAACCCTGGCTTTAGAGAGCTGATCCTCCTTCCCATGGAATAAAGTGTCCCAGAAACTGGCCACAGGGTTCCAGAGAAGCATTAATCCAGACTGCGCTGTTCCAGTGTGTGTGGGTGCAAGCTGCTGTACAAGCCTGGGGTTCATTTTTCCACCATCGAAGCCGCTCTTGTGAGGCCAGGGACATGGCAGGGGAGGGTGGGCAACCAATGACAGACCAGAGGAAGAACCTCAGTCCCTGGGAACATGGAGAGTACAGCAGATGGACGGACCACTGTGTGAGCAGCCAACCCTGCCACTAAAGAGCTAGAGACAGGGTATGTGTGTGTACCTAAAAACACGGGGCTGCCAGTCATACACACATCAAGCTCACCCCATCATTCTTATTTTTGGGGCTTCATGCTGATCCATGGCAAACGGGGTTTGGGGAATCACACATCCTCATGTTCAGGGTAGAAGCCACAATGATGGCAACTGCAGGGCTGTCCTCACCACCACCCAGAAATTGTTGTGTTTTATTGTATTGTATTGTATTGTACTGTGTTGTGTCGTGTTGTGTTGTATTGTATTTTACTTTACTTCATTTTATTTAATTTTACTTTTTATTTTATTTTACTTTATTTATTATTTTATTTTTTATTCAATTTAGTGTTCAGTGGTAGCCCCACCCCTCCCTTCCATTCCCCCTTGCCTGTCCCTCACAGAATCGGAGCCCCCTTTCCCACCCACTCCAGGTCATTAGGTTGCAGCAGGACTGAGCCATGTGTGCCCACTATGGGAAGTTATCAAGAGGCTGCCAGTGAGTCCATGTGCCATGCTGCCTCCTAGTCCACAAGCACAGTGAGCACAGAAGGCTGAGGCTGCGACATCACATTAAGGGGCCTGGATGGGGTCCTTGTCTGGTCCCTGGATGAGGCCTCCAGCCCGGCCCCCATCTTTACCCTGGTTAGGGGGCTCTCTTGACCTTCCTGATGAGCTCCTGTCATCTCTGTGTCCTTTTCCCTTTCCTCTCACTGTCCCCAGGGCTCCCTGCACCCACGCCCACTAAGTGTCTCTGCCCTGAGGTGCTAGGGGCAGAGTGTCTCAGAGTATGTCTGACAGACCCCTGATTGCACACAGCAGGAAGATGTTGGTTTAAAGACTGTGTGGGTGAATGGCTGTTGCCTCCCAATGCGAGGAAACTGATCTAATTAGGGGTGTCCTCCTAAGTCTGTCCCATTTGCTGCCAGTGTGCTCTAATCAAGGCCCCCTCACATCCTCCCAGGGGCCACCCATGCCCTGGGTGGTCTCCAGCCTGTCAAAGGGACTACCCAAACCCAGGTTCTAATTTCTTCAAAAGAATCTGTCTTCTCTACCTCTCTGCCCTTGATCTCCTTCTCTCTCCCTCTCCCCTCTCTTTTCCTGTCTCCTCTCTCTCTCCCTTCCCTTTCTCACTTCCTCTCTTCCTTTGTCTCTCCTTCTATCCCTCTCTTCCTCTCTCATTCTCTCCCTCTCTTCCTCTCTCCCTCTCTCTCCATGTGTCTCTCTCCCTGTGACTCTCCCTCTCCATCCCTGTCTCTCTACTTCTATTTCTCTCTCATGTTCTTCAACTCTCTCCCTCTCTGTTCCTCCTCCCTCTCACTCCCTATTTCATCCTCTCTCCTCTCTCTCCATCCCTAGCTCATCTTTTCCTCAGACTCTCCCTCTCCCTCTCTCTTCTTTTCTCCCTCTCTCCCTCTCTCTCCCCCTCTCTTTCACTCTCCCTGCACTCTCCTTTTGTCTCTCCAGCTATCCCTATCTCTCTCCCTTTCTCTTCTCTCTCTCCATCTGTCCCTTTTTTGTCCCACTCACCTTCTCTTGCTCCCTTTCTCCCCCTCTCTCCTTCTTTCTCCCTCTCCCTCCATCTCTCTCTCTCTTTCCTTCTCAGTCCCTACCACTCTCTCTCCCTCTGTCCCTCTCTTCCTCTCTCTTTCCCTCTCTTCCTCTAGCTCCTTTCTCTCCTCTCTTCCTTCCTCTCTAGCTTTCTCTACCTCTCTCCCTCTATCCCTTTCTCGCTTTCCCTCGATTCCCCTCTCTCTCGCTCTCTCCCCCTCCCTCTCTTACCATCTGTCCCTCTCTCACCCTCTTGCTCAGTCTCCCTTTCTCCATCTCTACCTCTCTCCCTCTCCCATTCTGCAACTCTCTCCCTCTCTGTTTCTCTCTTCCCCTCCCTCTCACTCCCTCTTCTCTCCTTCTCTCTCTCCTGCTTTCTCCCTCTCTCACCCTCTCTCCCACTCTCCCTCCCTTTCACCCTCTGTCTCTCCCTCTGTCTCCCTCTATGTTTATCCCTCTCTCCCCTCTCTCTATGTCTCCTTCTCTCTCTCCCTCAAACTCTCTCACTGTGTCTCTTTCCCTGTGACTTTCTCCCTCTCTCTTCTACTCTTGTTCATCTCTCTCTCTCTCTCTATTCCTCTCTCCCTCTGTCCTCTTCCTGTCTCTATCCCTCTCTGTTCCTCCTTCTCCCTCTCCCCCTCCCTCTCCCTCCCTTTCTTTCCCCTTCTATCTCCCTCACATTCTCTCCCTCTCTTCCTCTTCCTCCCTCTCTCTTTCCCTCTCTACATATCTGCATATCTCTCCCTCTCCTTTCTCTCTTCATGTTTGTTCCTCTCACCCTCTCTCTCCCTCTATCTTCCCTCTCTCTTCCTCTTTCTCTCCCACTGTCTCCCTCCCTCTTTCTCCTTCTTTCTCCCTCCCATTCTCCCTCTCTTTTACTCTCCCTATCACCCTATCTCTCTCCATTTCTCTCCTCCATCCCTCTTGATATACCTTCTTCTCTCTCCCTCACTCTCTCTCTCCCTCTCCCACTGTCTCCCTCCCTCTCTTTCCTTCTTTCTCTCCCATTCTCCCACTCTTTCACTCTGTCACTCTCTCTCCCACATTCTCCTACTCCCTCTCTCTCTCCCTCTGTCTCCCTCTATCTCCCTCTCTCACTCCCACCCTATACCTCACTCTCCCTCTTTCTCTACCTATCTCCCTCTCCCTCGTTTTCCTCTCTCCTTCTCTCTCCCTCCCTTTTTCCCTGCCTCATGCTCTCTCCCTCTATCTCTACTTGTATCTCTCCCTCTCTCTCTCCCTCTCCCCATCTCTCTTCTTGTCTCCCTCTTTCTGTCACTCTCTTCCTCTCTCTCAGTGTGACTCTCTCTTCCTCTCCCTTTCTCTCCCTGTGTTTCTCTTCCTGTGACCCTCTCTCTTTCACTCTCTCCTTGTCCATCCCTCTCTCCCTCTGTCCTCCTCTTCCTCTCACTCCCTCTCTTGGTTAATCTTTCCCCCCTCTCTCCCTCTCTGCATCTCACTCCCATTCTCCCTCATTCTCTCCCTCCCTCTCTCTCTCCATCTCTCTTCCTCTCTTTCTCTCTCCATCTCTCCCTCTCTCTTCCTCTCTCCCTATCTCTCCATTTTTCTCCTCTCTTCCTCTCTTCTTCTCTCTTTCCCTCTCTTCTCTCTCCCTCACTCTCCCTCTCTCTCTCCAACCATCTCCCTCCCTCTCTCCTTTTGTCTTTCTCATTCTCCCTCTCAGTCCCTCTGTCCCTCTGTCCCCCTTCTCTCCTTCTCCCTCCTTCTCCCTCCCTGCCCCCTCTCTCTTTCTCTCTCCTGCTATTACTCTTTCCCTGGCTCACTCTGTTCCTCTGTCTCTCTTCATGTATGTCTCCGTCCTGCTTTCTCCTTCTATGGCTCTGTCTCCCTCTATCTCCCTCTATTTCCTTCTGTCTCTCCCTCTCTCTTCCTCTCCCTCTATGTCTCCATCTCTCAATTTCTCTCCTCTCTCCCTCTCACCTTCTGTCTCTCCCTCTGTCTCCCTCTCTCTCTTTCTCTCTCCCTCTCCTGTGTCTCTATCCCTGTGAGTCTCTCTCTCCCTCTCTCTCTTCCACTCTCTCCTTGTCCATCCCTTCCCCTCTCTTTTCATCTGTCCTTCTCTTCCTGTCTTTCTCCCTCTCTGTTCCTCCTTTTCCCTCTCTCCTACTCTCTCTTTCTTCCTTTCTTTCTCCCTCCCTTCCTCTATACCTCAGTTCCTCTCTCCCTATCTCTCTCTTTCTCCCTTCTCTCCATCTCTCCTCTCTCTCTCCCTCACGCTCTCTCTTTCTCCCTCCTATTGTCCCTCTCTTTCCTTCTGTCCCTCTCTCCTTCCCCCCTCTCTCTTCCCTCCCTCTCTCCCTCTTTCCTCTCTCCCTAGCTCCCTCTCTTTCTGTCTCTGCCTGTGTGTCTTCTGCCCACTTTCTCCTTTATGGCTCTCTCTTCCTCTCTCTCTTTCTCCCTTTCTCCCTTCCCTCTCTTTCCCCCTGTCTCCCTCTGTCCTACCCTCAACCTCTCTTTCTCAATCCCTCTTTCCCTCTCTCCTACCCACAACCTCTCTCTCACTCCCTCTCTACCTCTCTCCCACTCTTCCTCTCTCTTCCTCGACCCCCTCTCTCCAACTCTCTCCCTCTCCCTCTGCCCCCTTTCTCTTCCTCTCTGTTCTTCCCTATCCCTCACTCTCCCTCTCTATCCCTCTCCCTTCCTCTCCTTCTCTCCCTCTGTATCCCACCCTCTCTCACTCTTTCTCTCCATCTCTCTCTCCCTCTCTCTTCCTCTCTCTCCCTCTCTTTCACTCTCTCCAAATCTCTCCCTCCCTATTCTCTCTCTCTTTCTCTCCCTTTCACTCACTCTCACCCTGTGTCTCCCTCTCTCTCCCTCTCTCTTTCCCACTCTCCCTCTGTTAGTGCCTGCAGCAACACCTGAATACTGCCTGAGTGAGAGCTGGGGGGTGGGGGGTTGGAGACAGACAACACAAGGAAGACACCAAGTCAAGGTTTCTTATCAAGGTGCCTTTTACTAAACATACAAGCAGCACTTATAAAGCAAAGGATCACAAGCAATTTTCTCATGGTAACAGCTCATCTTGGCAAAGCATCTGAGGATTCACTCAAGGTTACACAAAGTACTGTCTGGTCCCAAGGGTTGCATGGAGTTTGTTATCTAGTTGTCATGAACAGAACACCTGCTGGAAAAGTTGCCAAGGTCAGTCTCTGAGAAACTGAACTTTAAGTGAGAAACATGTCTGCCAAGGCCAGGAGGCAAAACTCCATTCACCAGACTCCTTCATCCCTCCCTCCATATCTCTCCCCTCATGCCCTCTTTGTACATCTATCCTCTCTCTCTCTTCCTCTCTCCCACTCTCCTACTATCCACATCTCTTCACTCTCCCTTTCTCTCTCCCTCTGTCCTCCTTTCTCTCTCCAACCATCTCCCAACCTCTCCCTCTTTCTCTCTCCCTCTCTAGCTCCCTCTATTCCTCTCTCCCTGGATTCCTCTATTCCTGTGTCTCTGTTCCTGTATGTCTCTCACCCACTTTCTCCTTTATGGCTCTGTCTTCCTCTCTCTTTCTCCCTCTGTCTCCATCTATCTCCTTCTCTCTCCCTCTGTCTGCATCTTTCTCTCTCCCTCTCTTTCTCCATCTCTCGATCCCTCTCATTCTTTCTCTACTTAATCTATTCCCCTCTCTCTCTCTCTCCTTCTCTCTCCCTCTCACCCTCACTCTTCCTTTCCATTTCTCTCTGCCTCTCTTTCCCTCCCTGCTGCTCTCTTACTCCCTAGCCTCCTCTCTCCCTCTATCTCATCTACTCTCTCCCTCATTCCCTCTCCTTCCCTCTCTCCATTTCCCTATCTCTCCCTCACTCTCTCTGTCCCCTTCTCTCTTCTCTACTACTCTCTCCTTCTCTCCCTCTCTCCCTCACTATTCCTCTCTTCATCTCCCTCTGACTCTGTCCCCCTCTCCCTCTTTCCTGTGCTCCAGCTCTCTCTCTCTCTAGATCCCTCACTACCTCTCTCCCCTATCTCAACCACCCTCTCCCCCTCTTTCCCTCTCTCCCTCTCTCTAGCTCCCTCTCTACCGCTCTCTCCCTATTTCTCCCTCTATCCCTCTCTTTCCCTCTCCTCAACACTCTCCCTCTCCCTCCCTATTCCCCTCTCTCTCCTTCTCTTTCAATCTCTCTCTCACTCTTCCTCTCTCTCTCCTTCTGTCTCCCTGTCTGTCTTTCTCCCTTCCCCCTCTATATCTCTCTTCTGCTCTCTTTCTGTCTCCCCCTCTCGCCCTCTCCCTTTCTCTCCCTCTTTCTCAGTGTGTGTCTTTCTCCCACTCCCTCTCTCCCTGTGCATTTCTCCCTCTGAATAGGTCTCCCTCCCTCTCTTCTACCCTGTCCATTTCCATCCCTCCCTCTCTCTCTTCCTCTATTCCTCTCTCACTCTGTCCTTCTCTTCCTGTGTCTCTCCCTCTATTTTCCTACTTCTTCCTCTCTCTCCCTCTCTCTCCTACTCTCTCCCTCTCACTCCATTTGTTTCTCCCTCCCTCTCCATCCCTCTCTTCCTCTCTCCCTATCTCTCTGTCTCTCTATTCCTCCCTTCTCTCTCCCACTCTCTCTCCCTCCCTCTTTCTTGCTCCTATCCTGCCTCTCTTTCCCTCTGTTCTTTTCCCCTTCTCTCTACCCCTCGCTTTTCCCTCCCTCCCTCCCTCTCTCCCTCTATTCCTCTCTCCCTAGCTCCCTCTATTCCTGTGTCTCTCATCCTGTGTGTCTTCTGCATACTTTCTCCTTTATGGCTTTCTCTTACTCTAACTCTCCCTCTTTCTTCCTCTATCTACTTCTCTCTCTCTCTCTCTCTCCATCTGTCTGCCTCTGTCCCTCCCTTTCTCTCTCCCTCTCTCTCCCTCCCTCTCTTTCCCTCCCTCCTGCTTTCTCCCTTTCTCTACCTGCCTCTCTCACTCCCTCTCTCCCTCTCTCTCTCCGTCTCTCTAGCTGCTGCTCTTTCCCTCTCCCTCTGCCCCTCTCTTCCTCTCTGTTCCTCCCTCTCCCTCTCTCTTCCTTACTTTCTCCCTCTTTCTCTATCTCTCTCCCTCTCTCAGCCTCTCTCCCTCTTTCTCTATTTCTCTCTCCCTCAACCTCTCTTCCTCTTTACCGCTTTCTGTCCCCCTCTCCCTCTGTCACTCTCTTCCTCTTCCTCCCTCTCTTTCCCTTCCTCTATCACTCTTTATTTTTCTCCCTCTCTGTCTTTCTCCCTCTATCTCAGTCTCTCTTTCCCTCTCTCTCCCCCTCTCTTCCTCTCACTCCCTGTCACTCCATTTCTTTCTTCCTCAATCTGTCTACATCTCATCCTCCCTCTCTCCCTCCCTCTCACTCCTTTTCCATCCCTATGTCTGTCTCACTGTGTGTCTCCCTTCCTCTCTATCTCTCTCCCTGGCTCTCTCTCTCGACCCCCTCTCCCTCTCTTCCTCTCTCCTTCACTCTCCCTCTCTCTCCCTCTCACCCTCACTCTTTCTCTCCCTCTCTCTCCACCGCTTTCCCTTTCTTTCCCTCCCTAACACTCTCTCCATCTCTGTCTCTGTGTCTCTCTCTCCCTCATTCCTCTTCCTCTCCCCATATCTCTATCACTCTGTCTGCCTCTCTCTTCCTCTCTCCTTCTCTCTTCCTCTATCCCTCACTCTTCCTCTCTCCATCTCTCTCTATCTCTCTCTCCCTCTCTTTCCTGCCCTCCAGCTCTCTCCCTTTCTCTCACTCCCTCACTACCTCTCTGCCTCTATCTGAAAATCTCTCCCTCTATCTTTCTCCTTCTCTCTCCCTGGTGCTTCCTCTCTTCCTTCTTCCTCTCTCTATCTTTCCCTCCCTAACACTCTCTCACTCTCTCTAGCTCCCTCTATTTCTCTCCCTCTCCCTATTTCTCCCTCTCTCCCTCTCTTTCCCTCTCCTCAACACTCTCCCTCTCCCTCCCTATGCCTCTCTCTCCTTCCCTCTCTCTCACTCTTCCTCTGTCTCACCCTCTTTATCCCTCTCTCTCCATCTGTCTTCTGCTCTCTTCCTGTCTCCCCCTCTCTCTCCCTCTCCCTTTTTTTCCTCTGTTTCAGTGTGTCTTTCTCCCACTCTCTGTGCCTCTCTCCCTCTAACTAGCTCTCCCTCCCTCTCTTCCACTCTCTCCTTTTCTATCCATCCCTCTCTCTCCCTCTATATTCCTCCTTCTCTCTCTCTTTCACTCTATTTCTTTCTTTCTCCCTCCCTCTCTCAATAGCTCACTTTCTCTCTCTGTCTCTCTATTTCTCCTTCCTCTCCCTCTTTCCTCTCCCTCACTCTCCCTCTTTCTCCCTCCTATTATCCCTCTTTCCCTCTCTCCTTCTCTCTCTCCCTCTCTCCTCCATCCCTCCCTCTATTCCTCTCTCCATAGCTCCCTCTATTCCTGTGTCTCTCTTCCTGTGTGTCTTCTGCCCAGTTTCTCTTTTATGGTTCTCTCTTCCTCTCTCTTTCTCTCCCTCCCTCTCTCTCACTGCCTCTAGCTCCCTCTGGCCCACCCTCACCCTTTCTCTCTCCCCCTCTGTCCCAACCTCACCCTCCCTCTTACTCCCTCTCTACCTCTATCTCTACCTCTCTCCCACTCTCCCTCTCTCTTCCTCACACCCCCCGCCTTCCCTCCCTCCAAATCTCTCCCTCTCCCTCCCTCTGTCACTCTCTCTTCCCCTATATTGCTCACTCTCCATCTCCCTTCATCTCCTTCTCTCCCTCTGTCTCCTTCCTTCTCTCACTATTTCTCTACCTATCTCCCTGCCTCTCTCTCCCACTCTCTCCCTCTCCCTTCATTTCTCCTCCTCTCTCTCCCTCTCTTTCCCTTTCTCCAACCTTCTCCCTCCCTATTCTCTCCTCTCTGTACTTCTCTCTTTCCCTCTCCCTTTCTCTCCCTCTCTCAGTGTGTCTCTCTGCCACTGCCTCTCCCCCTGGCTCTCTCCCTTTGACTATTTCTCTTCTCTCTCTTCCACTCTCTCCTTTTCCATCCCTCCTTCTCTCTCTCCTTCTATTCTTTTCATCCTCTCTTTGCCTCTTCCTGTGTCTCTCCCTCTCTTCCTCTATCTTCACTCTCCCTCTCACTCCATTTCTTTCTCCCACACTCTCTCTTCTCTCGCTCTCTGCATTTCTCTCGTATTCTCCTTCTACCTCTCCCTCTCTTCTTCCCTATCCCTCACTTGTTGCGAGCCACGTAATCATCTCGCCAGCAAGAATGCACGTGGACAACAGGGTCCTTCTGCAGCAAGCTTTATTGCAGTCAAACGATGAAAGGAGGAAGACCCCGAGCCCCGAAGTGGCGCTGTTTATATAAGCCCTGCTCGCACCAGAGTGGTGTGAGATGACGTATCATTCCCTGATTGGCTGCTCACCCATGGTGTGAGATGATGTATCATCCCCTCATTGGCTGCTCACCCATCACCCCATATGAGGCCCCGGGCTGGGCTCGTGATGACAGTTGCCCAAAAGGTCATAACGGTTTACCAATTTTGAGGGCGGAAGCCAGCGCCATGGCAACCAAACCCCGACTCTCCACACTCACTCTCCCTCATATACTCCCTCTCTTTTCCTAGTTCCTCCTTTCTCCCTCTCTCTACCTCTCTCTCTCACTTTCTCTACTTATCTCTCCCCCTCTCCCTCTCTCTTTCTATCTCTTTCTCTCTCCCTCACTCTTCCTCTCTGTGTCTCTCTGCCTCTCTTTCCCTCCCTGCTGCTCTCTTGCTGTCTTTCCACCTCTTGTTTCTCTCTCCCTCTATCTCAACCACACTCTCCTTCATTCCCTGTTTCCCTCTCCCCCTCACTTTCCCTCGCTCCTACTTTCTCTCTTTCTCTAACTCCCTCTGTCCCTCTCTTTATCTCTCACTCTATCCCTCTTTTCTTCTCCTCAACTCTCTTACTCTCCCTCTTTCTCCCTGTCTCCCCCTCTGTCTCCCTCTCTCTGCCTTTCTCCATCTCCCCTCTCTCTCACTTCTCTTCCACTCTCTCCTTTTCCATCCCTCCCTCTCTCTCACTATTACTCTCTCCCTCTGTCCTTCTCTTCCTGTCTCTCTCCCTCTCTGTTCCTCTTTCTCCTACTCTCTCCCTTCCTATCTCCCTCTCATGCCCTTTCTTTCTCCCTCTCTTCCTCTTTCCCTATATCTTTGTGTATCTCTATTTCTTTCTTCTCTCCAACTCTCCTCCTCTCTCTCCCTCTCTCTCTCCCTCTTTCTCCCTCCTATTGTCCCTCTCTTTCCCTCTGTCTCCTCTCCTCTCCCCACTCTCTCCTCCCTCCCTCCCTCTCTCCCTCTCTTCCTGTATTCCTCTCTCCCTAGCACCCTCTATTCCTGAGTCTATCTTCCTTTGTGTCTTCTGCCCACTTTCTCCTTTATGGTCCTCTCTTCCTCTCTCTCTTTCCCCCTTTCTCCCCTTATCTGCCTCCTCTCTCTCTTCCCCCTGTCTCCCTCTGTCCCAACCTCAAGCTCTTGCTCTCCCCCTCTTTCCCTCTGTCCCACCGTCACCCTCTCTCTCAAATGTCACAATTAAATGTAATATCATAATTCTCTAGTGAAGTCAAATTCGAATGATTTTCATGTCATGATGGTATTGTGATGTCATACTACTACCACTGTTATGTCATAACACCCTTCTGATGTCACAGTAGTAGCATTGTGATGTACTAATAGTACCATTGTGATGTCTCAAGGCAATGGTAATGTCATAATTCTCTAGTATTGTCACAAACACAAAATCATGCTGTCACAATTGATCTTGATGTCCTACTTGTACCATTGTCATGTCATAATACACTTGTGATGTCCCAATAATAGCACTGTGATGTCCCAATACCTTTGTGATATCCTGATAGTGCTATTGTGATGTCCTAATGCCATTATGATTAGAAAAGAGTACCCTTGTGATGTTATAATCCTACTCGGACTAGAGAATAGCAACATTGTGCTTTCGTAGTACAATGATGTCCTACTATGGTGCCTGAACTGTTGTTGCTAGCCTCAACCCACCTCTTCAGGTTTTATTTTTAGAACTCAGTAACAGAATAGCTTGCTCAGCATTTCATGTGCATTTTCTCCCTGGTTCATCTCACTAGCTGAATCCCACGGCCTTTTCCCCTGTTTAAGATTCTGTCCCTCTACCTTCATTGCTTATCTCCAGAGTCCAGTCAAAGTTCTCCTCAGCTTTATAAGACATATTTCAAACATGTAGGTTCCTGGAGAATATTTCAGTCTCTTTGAACTGCAAAAGTATTATAGCCCTTAAACAACAGCAGAAGATTTGCTCTGTTTTATATTTTTTCTGGTGTGTGTGTACAAATACTTGCATACATGCACATATAAACACATATCAGAGAGAGTGCTAGAGTCAGGGGACAACTTCATTTCCCTCCATGTGTTTTTTTCTTTTTTTTTTTTCAATGCAGTTTATTCAGGAACCTTGAACAATCATCGGACCCTGGGGAAAGCCAGCCCACAGCTTAAATAGCCTCTGGGTAGCCAACCCCAGCGTGCCACGTGGGCAATGCAGATAGGTCCACATACATGGAAGCAAGCCAGATCCTCAGCCTTAGCCAAATGGGGAGTTAGTTGTTTGTGACAGAGAGCACTCACCATCGGGAAGGTGGAAGGCAGAAACCAGCTCCATCTTTAAGGCACGGCAATACGCAGCTCTCTACAGTTCCCCCTTTTTGTTTTAGACACATCAGGCAAGAGTAGAGGTCTGATCTCTGATATTAGAAATAAATTGGGACTTTGTACCGATGTTCATTTAGGTGTCATCCACCCAAAGAGCATCAGACCCGTCTGATACCTTTTTCTCAGAGGCGGGACCTGGGGCATCAACCCGCATGCAATCAGACTTGCTCTTCTCTGGGTCGAAAGTGGCTAACCCTGAGTGCAGTGCTTAGCCTCACATCCTGAGCATAACATTTTAGCTTTTTATGGTAGCCAACCATGCTTGGGGAGACAGTCCTGCTTCAATGACTGTAAAGGCCTGAATGATCATGGCTGCATTACAGTGTTGTGATTAGTGTGAGACTCTAATCTTGCATATACACCACAGGCAAACCAAGGAGACCAACACCAGAAGGCCTGCTAACGCTCCCATGCCTGCCCATTCCTTCAGATGATTCATGGCTGCAGCAATCCATGGTGATAATCCTGTGGCTAGTCCTGCATCTACTCTGGTAGAATTTACTGTGATAATGGCCACTCTCAGCTGCTCCACCGTAGTATCGAATTCTCCAGTCCAATTACCTAAAATATAGGTAGACAATTGTTTAGACAGATTTGCATTACAGGAAAAATTCTATTCTCATGTTGTATGTTAGTGACACAAAGTCCAGCATACATTCACTGAGAGCCAGGTTGAGCGATTTGCCATAGGTTATCAATTTGCTCCTGCACGAGGTCAATCCTCTGATTGAACACCATCAAGCCTCCTTTTAGTTGAGCAGTATTTCCTTTTTGTACATCTAAGGCATGAGCTACATTGGCTAAAAGATTATTCAGGATCTGAGCATTCTGCACAGTATGACTCATGGCTAGTGCCATGGTGGTAGCTCCAACAGCCGCCAATGAGATGGCAGTAACAATGGCGGCTGTAGTTCCAAGATCCCTTTTCTGTCTGCAGAGAGTCATAGCTTGAGGGGAATCAACGGGCACAGGCACCCAGCGAGGCATGCGAGTAACCAGGGCATATCTAAATTTACTAGCATTCTAGAATTGGGCAAAAAAGGAATATAAACAAACAGGTGTGGGCTTATAGGAAATATAATGAAAAGACTTAACCCTCTCGTTGGAACATCTTGCATCAATTCTAGAACGAGCATTGGTGTTGTCCGAGGTCTGAGTAGGTTCAGGAGACCATTGCCCCCAGGGGCGAGACGTGCTCCATGCAAATTGACTAACTCCATGTTTTACTCCACTTTTTAAAGTCATTTAAGGTTCTTAAATTATTTTTTCCCTTTTTTTTAAAATTTTTCCTCAATTACACTTTATTCATTCTGCATCCCCCTATATGCCCCTCCCTCCTCCCCTCCCAATCCCACCCTCCCTCCTCCCTCTGCATGCATGACACTCCCCAAGTCTACTGATAGGGGAGGTTCTCCTCTCCTTTCTGATCTTAGTCCATCAGTTCACATCAAAAGTGGCTGCATTGTCCTCTACTATGGCCTGGTAAGGCTGCTCCCCCCAGAGGGAGGTGATCAAAGAGCAGGCCAATCAGACTATGTCAGAGGCAGTCCCTCTTCACATTACTATGTAACCCAATTGGACTCTGAACTGCCCTAGGCTACATCTGTGCAGGGGTTCTGGGTTATCGCCAAGAATAGACCTTGGTTGGAGTATGAGTCTCTGGGAAGTTCCCTGTGTTCAACTTTTCTTGTTCTGTTGCTCTCCCTGTGGAGACCCTGTCCTCTCCAGCTCCTACTATTTCCCAGTTCTTACATAAAATTCCATTCACTCTGCCCAACAGTTGCCCATAAGGCTCAGCATCTGCTTTGATAGTCTGAAGGGCAGAGGCTTTCAGAGGCCCTCTGTGGTAGGTTCCTAGGTTGTTTCCTGTTTTCTTCTTCTTCTGATGTCCATCCTCTTTGCCTTTCCAGATGGGGATTGGACATTTTAGTTAGGGTCCTCTCTCTTGCTTAGTTTCTTTAGATGCACAGGTTATAGTGGGTTTGTCCTATGTTGTATGTCTATATGAGTGAGTATATACCATGTGTGTCTTTTTGCTTTAGGGACAACTCACTCAGGATGATCCTTTCCAGATCCCACCATTTACCTGCAAATTTCATGATTTCCTTATTTTTCATTGCTGAGTAATATTCCATTGTGTAGATGTACCACAATTTCTGCATCCATTCTTCAGTTGAGGGGCATCTGGGTTGTTTCCAACTCCTGGCTATTACAAATAAAGCTGCTACAAACATGGTTGAGCAAATGTCCTTTTTGTGTACTTGAGCCTCTTTTGGATATATGCCTAAGATTGGTATGGCTGGATCATGGGGAAACACTATTCCTAGTTGTCTGAGAAAAGGCCAGATTGATTTCCAGAGTGGTTGTACAAGTTTACATTCCCACCATCAGTGGAGAAGGGTTCCCCTTTCTCCACAACCTCTCCAGCATGTGTTGTCACTTGAGTTTTTGATCTTGGCCATTCTCATGGGTGTAAGGTGAAATCTCAGGGTTGTTTTGATTTGCATTTCCCTAATGGCTAGTGAGGTTGAGCATTTCTTTAAGTGCTTCTCTGCCATTCCGTATTCCTCTACAGAGATTTCTCTGTTTATCTCTGGTCCCCATTTTTTAAGTGGATTACTTGGTTTGCTGCTTTTCAGCTTCTTTAGTCCTTTATATATACTGGATATGAGTCCTCTGTCAGATAAAGGGTTGGTGAAGATTCTTTCCCAATCTGTAGGCTGTTGCGTTGTTTTGGTGATGGTCTCCTTTGCTTTGCAGAAGCTTTTCAGTTTCGTGAGGTCCCATTTATTGATGGTTGCTCTTAGAGCCTGTGCTGTTGGTGTTCTGTTCAGGAAGTTTGCACCTGTACCAATGAGTTCTAGGATATTCCCCACTTTTTTTTCTAGCTGATTTAATGGTGTCAGGTTTTATGTTGAGGTCTTTGATCCACTTGGACTTCATTTTTGTGCAGGGTGATAAGTATGGATCTATTTTCATTTTTTTACATGTAGACATCCAGTTGGACCAGCACCATTTGTTGAAGATGCTATCTTTTTTCCATTGTATGGTTTTGGCGCCTTTGTCAAAGATCAGGTGTCCATAAGTGTGTGGGTTTATTTCTGGCTCCTCTGTTTGGTTCCATTGATCCAACATTCTGTTTCTATGCCAGTACCATGAAGTTTTTAAAACTGTTGCTCTATAGTACAACTTAAGATCAGGGATGGAGATTCCTCCAGAAGGTCTTTTATTGTAGAGGATTGTTTTAGGAATTCTGGGTTTCTTGTTATTCCATTTGAAGTTGAGAATTTTTCTTTCCAGGTCTGTAAAGAATTGTGTTGGTAATTTGATGGGCATTGCATTGAATCTGTAGATTGCTTTTGTTAAAATGGCCATTTTTACTATGTTAATCCTGCCAAGCCATGAACATGGGAGATCTTTCCATCTTCTCATATCTTCTTCAAATTCTTTCTTCAAAGACTTGAAATTTTTTTCATATAAGTCTTTGACTTCCTTGGTTAGGGTTACTCTGAGGTACCTTATGTCATTTGTGGCTATTGTGAAGGGTGTTATTTCCCTAATTTCTTTCTCAGCCCTTTTGTCTTTTGTATACAGGAGGGCTATTGATTTTTTTGAGTTAATTTTGTATCCGGCCACTTTGCTGAAGGTGTTTATCAGCTGTAGGAGTTCCCTGGTAGAGTTTTGGGGGTCACTCACGTATACTATCATATCATCTGCAAATAGTGATAATTTGATTTCTTCCTTTCCAATTTGTATCCCCTTGATCTCCTTCAACTGTCTTATTGCTCTAGCAAGTACTTCCAGCACTATGTTGAAGAGATATGGACAGAGTGGGCAGCCTTGTCTTGTCCCTGATTTCATTTGGATTGCTTTAAGTTTCTCTCCGTTCAGTTTGATGTTGGCTATAGGCTTGCTGTATATCGCCTTTACTATGTTTAGATATGTGCCTTGTATCCCTGATCTCTCCAATACTTTAAACATGAATGGATGTTGGATTTTGTCAAATGCTTAATCAGCATCTAGGGAGATTATCATGTTGTTTTTTTCTTTCAGTTTGTTAATATGGTGGATCACATTGATGGGTTTCTGTATGTTGAACCACCACTGCATACCTGGGATGAAGCCTACTTGGTCATGGTGGATGATATCTTTGATGTGTTCTTGTATTCGGTTTGCGAGTATTTTCTTGAGTATTTTTGCATCAATGTTCATAAGGGAGATTGTTCTGAAGTTCTCTTTTTTGGTTGGATCTTTGTGAGGTTTAGGTACCAACGTGACTGTGGCTTCATAGAATGAGTTTGGTCATGTTGCTTCTGTTTCGATTTTGTGGAATAGTTTGAAGAGAACTGGAGTTAGCTCTTTTTTGAATGTTTGGTAGAATTCTGCACTGAAACCATCAGGTCCTGGGCTTTTTTTTTGGATGGGAGACTTTCTATGACTGCTTCTATTTCCTTGGGGGATATAGGACTATTTAATTGATTTACCTGGTCCTGATTTAGCTTTGGTAAGTGGAATCGATCAAGAAAATTGTCCATTTCATTTAAATTTTCAAATTTTGTTGCATATAGACTTTTGAAGTAAGTCCTAATGATTGCTTAGATTTCCTCAGTGTCTGTACTTTTGTCCCCCTTTTCATTTCTGATTTTGTTGATTTGGATGGTGTCTCACTGCCTTTTAGTTAGCTTGGCTAAGGGTTTGTCTATCTTGTTGATTTTCTCAAAGAACCAGCTCTTGGTTTCATTGATTCTTTGAATAGTTTTATTTGTTTCTAATTGATTGATTTCAGCCCTGAGTTTGATTATTTCCAGCCGTCTGCTCCTTCTTGGTGTGTCTGCTTCTTTTTCTAGGGTTCTTAAGTGAGCCATTAAGTTGCTTGAATGCGCTGTCTTAAATTTCTTCTTGAAGGCACTTAGTGCTGTGAACTTTCCTCTTAGCACTGCTTTCATTGTGTCCCACAAGTTTGGGTATGTTGTGTCTTCATTTTCATTGAGTTCTAGGAAGATTTTAATTTCTTTATTTATTTATTCCCTGACCCAGCCTTCTTTTAGTAGCAAGTTGTTCAGTTTCCATGTGCGTGTAGGCTTTTTGCTATTTCTGTTGTTACTGAGGTCCAGCTTTATTCCAAGGTGATCAGACAGGATACAAAGGATTATTTCAATCTTCTTGTATCTGTTGAGGCTTGCTTTGTGAGCAACTATGTGGTCTATTTTGGAGAAGGTTCCATGAGGTGCTGAGAAGAAGGTAAATTCTTTTGTGTTTGGGTGTAAGGTTCTGTAAATGTCTGTTAGGTCCATTTGATTCATGGCCTTTGTTAGAGATATTGATCTGTCTTTTGTTGAGTGTGGGGTGTTGAAGTCTCCCACTATTAGTGTGTGGGGATCTATATGTGGTTTAAGTTTTATCAATGTTTCTTTCACAAATGTGGGTGCCCTTGTATTTCAGGCATAGATGTTCAGGATTGTGATGTCTTCTTTGTGGAATTTTCCCTTGATGAGTATGAAGTGTCCTTCCCCATCTCTTTTGATTAATTTTGGTTGAAAGACTATTTTATCAGATATTAGAATGGCTACTCCTTCTTGCTTCTTGCATCTATTTGCTTGAAAAGCCGTCTTCCATCCCTTTACCCTCAGGTAATGTCTATCTTTGTGACTTAGGTGTGTTTGTTGTATACAACAGATTGCTAGGTTTTGTTTACACATCCATTCTGTTAGTCTGTGTCTTTTTATTGGAGAATTAAGTCCATTGATATTGAGAGAGATTAATGACCAGTGGCTGTTAGATCCTTTGAATTTGATGTTGGCTATGGTCATACGGTTGTGTGCTTGGTTGGTTTTTGTTTTACTGTAGTGGGGTTATTTATTTCCTGTGTTTTCTTGAATGTAGCTAGTTTTCTTAGGTTGTATTTTCCCTTCCAGTGTATTCTTATTGTAGACAGATTGAGGGAGAAAGAAATGGAGTGAGAGAGAGTGAGAGGAAGAGAGGGGGAGAGATGGAGAGAGAGGGGAAGAGAGGGAGGAAGACGGAGAGAGAGAGAGGGAAAGGGAGAAACAGAGAGGAAGAGAGTGACAAAGGGAGAGGGGGAGAGAAATTGGTAAAGAGGAAGAGAGGGTGAGGGGAGAGAAATAGAGAAGAAGGGAGAGGCTGAGAGAGAGAAATGGAGAGAGATAGAGAAAGAGGGAGAAAGTAAGGGAGAGAGGGAGAGGGAGGAACAGAGAGGAAGAGAGAGGAAGAGAGGGACAGAGGTTGAGAGAGAAGGAGAACAGCAGCTAGAGAGAGGGAGAGAGAGTGGGAGAGAGAGAGCGAGGAAGAGAGAGGGAGTGAGAGAGGGAGCTAGAGAAAGGGAGAAAGCAGGAGGGATGGAAAGAGAGGTAGAGAGAAAGGGAGAGACAGAGGCAGACAGGTGGAGAGAGAGATAGAGAAGTAGATAGAGGGAGAAAGACAGAGAGTTAGAGTAAGAGAGAGCCATAAAGGAGAATGTGTGCAGAAGACACAAAGCATGAGAGACACAGGAATAGAGGGAACTAGGAAGAGAGGAATAAAGGGAGAGAAGGGAGGGGGAGGAGGGAGGGGGAGAGAGAAGGAGAGAGGGACAGAAGGAAAGAACAGCAGGATAGGAGCAAGAAAGAGGGAGGAAGAGAGGGAGAAGGGAGAGAAATAGAGAGAAAGGGAGAGAGAGGCTGAGAGAGAGAAAGGGAGAGAAATAGAGAAAGAGGGAGGAAGTAAGGGAGAGAGGGAGAGGGAGGAACAGAGAGGAAGAGAGGGACAGAGGATGAGAGAGAAGGAGAACAGCAGCTAGAGAGAGGAAGAGAGAGGGAGAGAGGGAGTGGGAGAGGGAGCTAGAGAAAGGGAGAAAGCAGGAGGGATGGAAAGACAGGGAGAGAGAAAGGGAGGGACAGAGGCAGACAGGTGGAGAGAGAGATAGAGAAGTAGATAGAGGGAGAAAGAGAGGGAGTTAGAGCAAGAGAGAGCCATGAAGGAGAAAGTGTGCAGAAGACACAAAGGATGAGAGACACAGGAATAGAGGGAGCTAGGGAGAGAGGAATAAAGGGAGAGAAGGGAGGGGGAGGAGGGAGGGGGAGAGAGAAGGAGAGAGGGACAGAAGGAAAGAGCAGCAGGATAAGAGCAAGAAAGAGGGAGGGAGAGAGAGGGAGAGAGGAAGCGAGGAGGAGGGATGGACAAGGAGAGAGTGGAAGAGAGAGAGGGACAGAGAGACTCACAGGGAGAGAGACACAGGAGAGGGAGAGAGAAAGAAAGATGGAGAGAGACGGGAGAGGAAGAAAGACAAAGACAGAGACAGAGGGAGAGACAGTAGGTGAGAGGGAGAGAGGAGAGAAATTGAGAGATGGAGAGGTAGAAGGAGAGGAAGAGAGAGGGAGAGACAGGGGCAAATAGAGGGAGGTAGAGGGAGATATAGGGAGACAGAGCCATAGAAGGAGAAAGCAGGGGGGAGACATACATGAAGAGAGACAGAGGAACAGAGTGAGCCAGGGAGAGAGGAATAGAGTGAGCCAAGGAGAGAGGAATAGCAGGAGAGAGAGAGAGAGAGAGAGAGAGAGAGAGAGAGAGAGAGAGAGGGAGAGAGGGGGAGAGGGGGAGAGAGGGACACAGGGATTGAGAGGGAGAATGAGAAAGACAGAGGGAGAGAGGGAGGGAGATGGTGGGAGAAACAGAGGGAGAGAGAGGGAAAGAGAAGAGAGGCTAAGAGAGAGGAAGAGAGGAGATAATGGAGAGATGGGGAGAGAGGAAAAGAGAGGGAGAGATGGGGGAGAGAGAAAGAGAGAGGAAGACAGAGGGGGGGAGAGAGTGAGGGAGAAGGGGAGTGAGATGCAGAGAGGGAGAGAGGGGGGAAAGATTAACCAAGAGACAGAGGGAGAGTGGAATAGAGGGAGAGAGGGATGGACAAAGAGAGAGTGGGAGAGGTTTACAAGGAGAGAAACACAGGGAGAGAAAGGGAGAAGAAGAGAGAGTCACTGAGAGAGAGAGAGGGAGAGAAAAAGAGGGAGGGGAAGAGAGCGAGAGATAGAGAGAAAGAGAGAGACAAGGAGAGAGATGGAGAGAGATAGAGGTAGAGAGAGATGGAGAGAGGGAGTGAGAGAGAGGGAGAGAGCATGAGGCAGGGAAGAGGGAGGGAGAGAGAAAGAGAGGAAGAGAGAGAGAGCAAGATAGGTAGAGAAAGAGGGAGAATGAGGTATAGGGAGGAATAGAGAGAGGGAGTGAGAGAGAGGGAGCAAGACCAAGGGAGAGAGGGAGATAGAGGAAGACAGAGGGAGAGAGAGAGGGCGAAGGAGAGTGTGTGTGAGAGAGAGTGACAGAGTGAAAGAGAGGGAGAATGGGAGGGAGAAAGAAGGAGAGAGGGAGGGATACAGTGGGAGAGAGAGAGGGAGAGTGAAGGAGAGAAAAGAGGTATATAGAGAGGGATAGAGGAGAGAAATGGAGAGAGATAGGGAGATACGGAGAGTAAAAGAGAGGGAGAATGGGAGGGAGAAAGAAGGAGAGGGAGGGAGGGAGACAGTGGGAGAGAGAGAGAGGAAGAGAGAGGGAGAGACAGAAGGAGAGAGGGGGAGAGGGGGAGAGAGGAACAACGATGGAGAGAGAGAAGGGAGAGGGAGAGATATGGAGAGATGTAGAGGGAAAGAGAGAGGGAGGAAGAAAGAGGAAGAGAGGGAGAGTGTGAGCAAGATAGAAGGAAAAAGAAATGGAGAGAGGGAGAGAGGTAGTGAGAGGGAAAGAGAGAGAGAGAAGAAGGAACAGAGAGGGAGAGAGACAGTAAGAAGACAGTGGGAGAGAGGAATAGAGGGAGAGAGATGGACAAGGAAAGAGGAGAACAGAGAGGGAGAAAGTCACAGGTAGAGAGACATAGTGAATAGTTTGAGGGAGAGAGAGGGAGACATAGAGGGAGAGGGGGAGAGAATAAACATAGAGGGAGACAGAGGGTGAAAGGGAGGCAGAGGGGGTGAGAGAGGGAGAATTGGGAGAGAGAGAAGGAGAGAAAAGGGAGTGAGAGGGAGGGGAAGAGAGGAACAGAGAGGGAGAGAGTTGCAGAATGGGAGAGGGAGAGAGGTAGAGATGGAGAAAGGGAGAGACTGAGTGAGCAAGAGTGGACAGATGGAAAGAGAGGGAGGGGGAGAGAGCAAGAGATAGTGAGAGGGATCAAGGGAGAGAGAGAAAGGGAGAGAGGAAGAGAGAGTGAGAGAGGTAGATAAAGTGATTGAGGAAGGAAGAGCGAAGGAGAGAAAGGAGCTACAGCAAGAGAGGGAGAGAGGGACAGAGGGAGAGAGGAAGAGCGAGAGAGAGTGGTAGGGATGGAGAAGGAAAGAGATAGAGGGAATGAGAGGGAGCGAGAAGGAGAGAAGAGAGAGGGGGAGGAGAGAGGGGCAGAAAGGGGAAGAGATGGAGAGAGGGAGCAAGTGAAGGAGAATGGGAGAGAGAAAGGGACAGATGGAGAGAGAGGAGAGGGGAGAGGAGAGAGAGGGAGAGATGGTTAGGGTTTGGGTTAAAGTTAGGGTTGGGTTAGTGATAGGTTTTGGTTAGGGTTAGGGTTTGGCTTAATTTTAGTGTCAGGGTGAGGGTTAGGTTTAGAGTTAGGGTTTGGGTTTGGGTTGGGGTTAGGTCTAGGTTTTGGGTTTGGGTTAGGGTTAGGGTTTGGGTTGGGGTTCTGGTTAGGGTTAGGTTTGTGGTTAGGGTTCAGGATTTAGGTTTAGGGGTCAGGTTCCAGATAGGGTTAGGGTTAAGGTTAGGTTTAGGGTTAGAATTCCTGTTTGGGTTTGGTTTAGGGTTAGGGTTAGGGGTATGGTTTGGGTTAGGGTTAGTGTTAGGGTTAGAGTTTGTGTTAGGTTTAGGTTTGATTTTTGGTTTAGGGTTTGGGTTCATTTAGGGTTAGGGTTAGGGATTTGGTTTGTGGTAGGGCTCAGGTTAGGGTTTGCTTTGAGATTGGGATTAGGATTAGTGTTAGGAGTAGGTTTAGTGTTAGGGTTCGGGTTACAGTTGAGGGTTCAGGTTAGTGTTCGAATTCGGGTTTGGTTAGGCTAGGGTTATGTTTATGGTTCTGGTTAGGGCTTGTGTGCATGTTCTCATTAGGTTTACAGTTTGGGTTAGGGTTAGGGTTACAGTTAGGGTTCAGGTTCGGGTTCGGGTCAGGGTTAGGGTTACACTTAGGGTTAGGTTTAAGTTTATAGGTATGGTCCCGTTTTTGGTTAGGGTTCGGATTCGGGCTGGGTTAGGCTCCTGTTAGGGTTAGGGTTCAAGTTAAGGATATGGTTAGGATTAGCTTTAGGGTTAGTGTTACAGTTAAGTTTTCAGTTAGGGTTAAGTTTAAGGTTAGTGTTTGGGTGAGGAATAGGCTTAATATTAGGGTTAGGGTTAGAGTTAGGGTTTGGTTTTGGTTTATTTTTAGGGTTTGGGGTTAAGATTAGGGTTAGGGTTAAAAATTGCTTTAGTGTTATTGTTAGGATTAGGATTAGGGTTAGGGTTTGGTTTTAGTTTCTTTTTAGAGTTTTGGTTAGTGTTTGGGTTTGGTTTAAGGATATATTTAGGAAGTGCCTACTTAGGGTTAGGGTTTGGGTTAGGCTTCAGGTTAGGTTTAGTTTTAGAGTTATGGTTAGGGTTAGGGCTAGGGTACAGATTAGTGTTTGGTTAGGTTAATGTTCTGTATAAGTTAGGGTTAGGGTTCAGGTTCGGGTTAAGTCTAGGTTTCGGGTTTGTGTTCGGGTTAGGTTTAGGATTAGGGTTAGGTTTACTTTTAGGGATAGGTTTTCTATTAGGGTCCAGGTTGGGACCAGTTTAGGATTGGTATTAGGGTTAGTGTTAGAAATATGTGTAGTGTTAAGGTTTAGGTTATGGTTAGGGTTCAGTTTTGGGTATGGTTAGGCTAGGGTTCTGGTTTTGGTTACGGTTTGGTTGCATGTTCTCATTAGGTTTAGATTTAGGGTTAAGTTTAGGGTTCAGGTTAGTAATAGGGATATTGTTATGGTTAGGGTTCTGATTTGGATTAGGATTAGCATAAGGATTAGGTTTAGCATTAGTGTTAGGGGTTATGGTTATGGTTAGGTTTAGAGTTCAGGTTAGGGTCCGGGTTAGGTTTCGGGATTGGGTATGGATTAGGGTTAGTGTTAGGGTTTGGGACAGGGTTAGGTTTAGGGTTCGAGTTGGGATTAGGTTTGGAATTAATATGAATGTTAGGATTACGTTTATGGTTAGGTTTGGGGTTAGGATAAACGTTAGGGTTAAGTTTAGGTTTATGGTTAGGATTAGGGTTGATGTTTGGGTTAGGGTTCAGGATGGGGTTAGGTTTATAGTTAGGGTTCAGATTCAGTTTAGGATTAGGGAGGAGGGAAAGGCATGAGGGAGGATCAATTAGGGAGGAAAGATGCAGGAGGACAGGTGAGGAAAAAAGATGAGGGAGGAGAGAGAAAAAAGGAGGAATGAGAGAAGGGGAATGAATGACGGCAGATGAGGGAGGAGTGAGGAGTAATGATAGAGGGGAGAAGAGGGAGGAGGTAGATGAGAGGGAGGAGGTAGATGATAGGGAGGAGGGATGAGGGAGGAGAGATAAGGGAAGGAGAAGGAAGAAGGGAAAAGGACTGAGGGAAGAGGGATTAGCTAGGAGAGATGAGGGTGGTGGGAGAAATGAGGTGGGTTTATGGATAAGGGGGATGGACCAGAGAAGAGAGATGAGGAAGGAGGGATGTGTGAGGATGTGGGAGAAGAGATGATGGAGGAGGAAAGAGGGAGGAAGTATGAGGGAGGAGAGACGAGGGAGGAAAGATGACGCAGGAGAAAGGAGAGTGGATAAATGAGTTTGGAAGGATGACAGAGGATGGAGGAGAGAAAAGAGATGAGGGAGGAGAGAGAAATTAGGGAGGGATGAGGGAGAAAGGAAGAGGGATGAGAGATGATGAAGGATTGATCAGAGAAGAGGGTAGAGAGAGAAGGGAAGAGTGAGGAGGGAGGAGGGATGAAGGAGGAGGGATGTGGGAATAGCTAGGACAGATGAGGGAGGAGATATGAGTTCAGAGGGATGAGGGATGAGAGAAGGAGGAGAGATGAGGGAGGAGCAAAGATGGAAGAGAGTTGAGGTGGGAAAGATCAGGTAAAAGGGAAGATGGAGGAGAGATGAGGAAGGAGGTGGGAGAGATGAGAGAGGAGTGATGAATGAGAAGGGATGAGATGGGTGGGAAGAAGGATAATGGAGGAAGGATGAAGTCAGAGGAATGAGGCAGGTGAGATGAGGGAGGAGGGAGGAAGGAAGAAGGAGGACAGAGGAGGGTATAGAGATGAGGGAGGAAGTATGATGGATGTGGTAGTATGGATGAGGGATGATGAAGGAGTGATGGGGAGGAGGGATGAGGGAGTAAGGATAAGGAAGAAGGGAGAATGAAGGAGGAATATGACAGAGGGAAGAGGGGTAAGGGAGGAGGGATGAGAGAAAACGGAGGAAGGAGTATTCGTGAAGGAGGAAAGATGAAGTAGGAGAGATGAGGGAGGAGGATTGAGGGAGGAGAAATGAGGAAAGAGAGATGAGGGATGAGAAGTGAGGGAGGGGGAATTACAGATGAGGGATGGAGAGGAGTGATTAGTGTAGAGGGAGGTGGGAGGAGAGATGAGGGAGGAGAGATGAAAGAGGAGGTATGATGGGTAAGGGTGTATGGTAAGGGGTGATGAGGGAGGAGGGAGGAGGGAAGAGTTATAATAGAGGAGAAATGAGGGAGGAGGGAAGAGATAGGAAGGATGGGGTTGAATGTATGATGAAGGAGGGAGGAGGGAGGAAAAACAGGCAGGAGGGATGAAGCAAGAGGTATAGGGAGGTTGGATGTGGGTGAGGGGGTTGAGAGAAGGGAGAAGAGTGAAGGAACAAAGAAGGAAGTTGAAGTGAAGAGAAGAGAGATGATGGAGGTTGGATGTGGGAGGAGAGTTGAGGGAGGAAGAAAAAGACAAGGGAGGAGGGAGATGAGAGAAGGAAGGAGAGAAGAGGAGGGATGATGGATGAGGGGAGTGGAGGAATGATGAGGAGGCGGGATGAATGAGGAAAGATGAGGGAGAAGGGATAATTGATGACAGGAGTGATGAGAGAGAAGGGAGCAGGGACAAGGTTTAAGGCAGATGGGAGGAGATATGAGGGAGGAGGGATGAGAAAGCATTGATGAGGGAGGAGGAATGAGGGAGGTGAAATGACAGAAGAGGGATGAGGGAAGTGGGATAAGAGAGGAGGGATAAGGGAGGAAGGGAAGGATGAGGGAGGAGAGAAGTGGGTGGAGGAATGAGGGAGGAGAGAAGATAGAGGAGGGAGGAGGAGTGAGGATGGATCAGGGAGGAGGTATGGGGGAGCGGGATCATAAAGGAGGGATGAAGTTGGAAGGAGATTTAATAGGGATGAGGGAGGAGAGATGAGGGAGGTGGACTAGTTTATAGGGATGAGAGAGGTAAGATGATGGAGGAGGGTTGAGGGAAGAGTGAGGAGGGATGATGGAGGAGGGAGGAGGAATGAGGGAGGAGGAAGGAGAGATAATGTAGGCATTGTGTGGGTGGAGGGATAATGGATGAGGGATGATAGAGGAAAGACGTGGAAAGATGGAATAGGGAGGAGGGATGAGGTAGAACGGAGGACGTAGAAAGGAGGAGAGATTAGGGAAGAAGGAGGAGGAATGAGAAAGGAGGATGAAGGAGTAGAGATGAGGGAAGAGGAATGAGGGGGTAGGGATGAGACAGGAGGGAGGAGAAATGGGGCAGAAGAGATGAGGGAGGAAAAAGAAGATGGATGGATGAAGGAAGATGGATGAGGCTGGCGAGATAAGGGAGGAGGGAGTATGGACGAGAAAGGAGGGATGATGTAAGTGAGATGATAGATGAGGGAGTAGAGAGGATAGATGTGGGAGCAGGTATGAAGGAAAAGTGATGAGGGTTGAGGAATGGAGGAGTGATGAGGGAAGGGTGATGAGAGAGGAGGAATGAGGGAGGTGGAATGAGGGAGTAGGGATGAGAGAGGAGAGATGAGGGAGGAGTGATGAGGGAGTAGAAATGTGGGTGGAGGCAAGAGGGATGAGGGGTGATGGAGGAGAGATGATGGAGGAAGGAGGATGAAAAATTGATAAGGGTGGAGGAATGAGGGATGAGGCAGGAGAAATGAGGGAGGAGAGAGGAGGTAAGGTGGAGGAGAGATGAGGGAGTGATGAGATAGGAGGGATGAGGTTGGAGGAATAATGAAGTTGGGATGAGGGAGGAGGGAAAATGCAGAAGGGATGAGGGAGTATGGTTGTATGAGGAGTATGGTTGAGAGATGAGGGAGGGTGGAGAAGTAATTAAGTAGAAGAGTGAAGGAAGGAGAGATCACAGAGGAGGGATGTGGGAGGAGGGTTGTGGGAGGAGGAAAAAGAGAATGGATGAGGAAGGAGGGAGAATGGAGGAGAGATCAGGGAGAAGGGATGAGGGAGAAGGGGCAGGAATGAGGAAGGAGAGGACGGAAGAGAGAAGAGGTAGGACTGGTGAGGGTGGATGGATGAGGGATGAGGGTGTAGGGATGAGCTAGAAAGGATGATGGAGAAGGGATGAAATAGGCAAATTGGAGTAAGGGGGATTAAGGAGAATGGATGACGTAGGAGGGAACATTCTGGAGGAATGGGGAGGAAGAAGGAAGAAAGATAAGGGAGGAGGGAGGAGGGATGAAGAATGAGGAATGAGGAAGGACCATCGAGGAGCAGAGAGGAGGGAGGATGGTGGGGAGAGTAGGGAAAAGAGGGGAGGGAAGTGCGAGGATGGATGAGAGAGGAGGGAAGAGAGACCAGGGAGGATAGAGGAGGGAGGACAAAAGAGGGAGTATGGAGGAGTGATGAGGGTGGGCTGCTAAGGGAGGTGGAATGAAGGAGGATGGCGGAGGGATTAGGTAGAATGAATGACTGAAGGAGGATGAGAGAGGAGTGATGAGATAGGAAGGATGAGGTTGGAGGAATAATGAAGTTGGGATGAGGGAGGAGGGAAAATGCAGAAGGGATGAGGGAAGAAGAGTGAGGGAGCATAGTTAAGGTTCAGGGATGAGGGAGGAGTGAGGAAGGAGAAGGGGTAAAGTAGAAGGATGAAGCGTGGAGAGATGATGAAGGAGGGCTGTGGGAGGAGGGTTGTGTGAGAAAGTAAGGAGAGATGGGGTAGGAAAGGAGGGTGAAAGGATGAGGGATGAGAGAGGAAGGATGAGGGAGGAGGGAAGAGGAATGAGGAAGAAGAGAGGAGGGAGGAGAGAAGAGGAAGGAAGAGTGAGGGTGGATGGATGATGGATAAATGATGAGGAAAGAGGGATTTAGGAGGAAGCATGAGGGAGGTGATATGAGTGAGGACTGATGAAGGAGAGAGATGTGGAGTGATGAGGGTGGAGGTATGATGGAAGACAGATGATGGAGGAGAGATGAGGGAAGAGGAATGAGAGAGAAGGGAAGACAGAGGAGGGAAGAGGGATAAGGAAATATGGAGGAGGGAGAAGGAAGGAGAGAGGAGGGAAGAGGGATGGGGAAGTAGGGAAGAGGAAGGAGAGAGAAAGGATGTGGCATAAGGGAGGATGGAGGAGGGATAATGGATGAATGAGGAGGGATGAGGAGGATGGAAGAGGAAGGAGGACTGAAGGTGGATGAGGAAGAAGGAGGAAGGTCTGATGAAGGAGGAGGGAGGAGGTGGAATGAGGTTGGAAGTGTGATAGAGGATGGATGAGGGAGGAACAATGAGGGAGCAGAAAGGAGGGAAGATGGCAATGGGTGGAGGGAGGAGGGAAGCAGGGGGATGCATGAGAAAGGAGGAAGTTGGGAGAAGGGAGGAGGGAAGAGGCATCAGGGATGATGGAGGAGGGGGGAGGAAAGAGGGAGTATGGAAGAGTGATTGGTGTGGACAGATAATGGAGGAGGAATTAGTGAGGAGTGATGAAGGAGGAGAGACTATGGGGAATGGATGATGTAGGTGGGAACATTCTGGAAGGATGGGGAATAAAGAGGAGGGTGGAGAGATGAGGGAGGAGGGTGGAGAGATGAGGGAGGAGGGAGAATTGATGAGAGGAGTGAGGATGGATGAGGGAGGAGAGAAAAGGGTGGACAGATGATAGAATATAGATGAAGGAGGAGAAATGAGGGAGGATGGTTGAGTGAGGAGGAATGAGGTGGGGGAGATGAAGGAATAGGGACAAGGGAGAAGGGATAATGGGGGGAGGATGAAGTTGGAAGAATGATAGAGGTGAGTTGAAGGAGAAGGTATGTGGGAAGGAGGGAAAAGGGAGTATGGAGGAAAAAAGAGGGATAAGGGTGGAGAGATGATGGAAGAAGGATGAGGGAGAAGAGGTGAAGGGAGGAGGAAAATTGATGAGGGAAGATGGGTTGGGTAGTGGGTATGAGGGAGGATGGAGGTGGGAAGAGAGAAGAGGGAAGAGGAAAGAGAGAAATGAGATGGAGGAGTAAGGATGATGGAATTGAGATGAGGAAGGAGAAATCAGGGAGGATGGATGAGTGAGGAGGGTTCAGGGAGGAGAGATGAAGGAGTAGGGATGATGGAGTAGGGACGAGGGAGGAGAGATGAGGGAGGAGAGTAATGGATGAGGGAGTGTGGATGAGGGATGAGGAGGGAGGAATGAGGGAGGAGGGATGAGGGAGGAGGGATGAGGGAGGAAAGAAAAGGCAGGAGGTATGAGGGAAAAGGTTTGAGTGAACCTGGAGGAGGGTGAGGCATGATGGTCGAGGGAAGAAGGTGAAGAGACAAAGCAGGAAGGTGAAGGGGGGGCGAGATGAGGGAGAGTAAGGAGGAATGAGGGAGGAGGATTGTTGAAGGTTGGAAGTGGGATGAGGGACAATGAACGTGGGAGGAGGGACATGGGAGAAAAGATGAGGGAGGAGGGATGAAGGATGAGGGAGGAGGGAAGAGGAAGGGGAGAGGAGGGAGGAGAGATGAGGTAGGGATGTGTGTGGATGGAAGAGGGAGGAGGGATGAGGAAAGAGGGAGGAGGGGTTCATGAGGAAGGAGGAGGGTTGAGGGAGGAGGGGTAGGGAGGAGGTATGATGGGCGCAGATGAGGGAGTACGGATGAGATAGGAGGGATGAGGTTGAAGGATGAGGAAGACATGAGGGAGGAAGGAAAGGAATGAGGCAAGAGGCAAGAGTGAGCATGGAGGAGGTTGAGTGATGATGAAGGAGGGAGAAGGGTGAAAGTATAAAGGAAGAAGGTGAAGGGAGGAGAGATAAAGGAGAAGGGGTGTGGGAGGAGGAATGAGAGAGGATTAAAAAGAGAAGGGATGAGGGAGGAAAGGGATGAGGGAGGAAGAATGAGGGAGGAGGATTGTGGGAGGTTGGAGGTAGAACGAGGGAGAATGAATGGGGAGGATGGATGAGCGAGCAGAGATGAGGGAGGAAGGGGGATAGAGGAGGAATGAACGAGGAAGGATGAGGAAGGAGAGAAGAGGGAGGAGAGATGAGGTAGGAGGAGTGAGTGTGAATAGATGATGGATGCGGGATGAGGGAAGAGGTAGTAGGAAGAAGGAATTAGGGAGAAGAGAGGAGGGAAGAATGAGGGAAGAGGGATTAGGGAGGAGCTATGAGGGAGAAAAGCTGAGGGAGAATGGATAAGGAGGGGTGAGGGTGGAGGGATGAGGGAGGTAGGATGAAGGAGCAGAGTGATGAAGGAGTGATGATGATGGAGGGAGGAAGGAGGAGGGAAGAAGAAAACAGGAGGAATGAGAGATGAAGGATGATGGAATAGTGGAGACGGAAGATGGATGATGGAATAGAGATGAGATGAAATAGGAGAGGTGAGGGAGTAGGGATAATTTAGGAAGGATGAGGTTGTAAGAATGAGGGAGGAGAGTTGAGGAAAGAGGTATGAGTAAGGAGGGAAGAGAGAGGAGGAAGGAGAGAGGAGGAAGGAGGGAGTTGGGTTGAAGGAGGAGAGATGAGGGAAGGGATGATGGATGAGGGAGTATGGGTGAGGGATGAGGAAGGAAGGATGAGGAAAGAAGGATGTGGGAGGAGGTATGACAGAAGAGTGATGAGGTAGGAAGGAGGATGGATGAGGTCTGAAGGATGAGGGAGGAGAAATGAGGGAGGAGGAAGAAGTGATGAGGGAAGAAGGATGAAAGAGAAAGGAGGAGGGAGGAGGGATAAGGGAGGAGGGATGTGGGTGGAAAGATTAGGGAGGAGGGATTTGGGAGGAGGAATAAGGGTGGAGGAATGATGGAGTAATGATTATAGAGGATGGTTAAGGGAGAAGGGAATAAGGTGGAAAAATGATGGCTGTGTGAGAAGAGATGAGGGAGGAGTGATTTGGGTGGAGGGATAAGGCTGGAATGTTGAGGGAGGAGGGAGGAGGGATGTGGGAGATGAGATGAGGGAGAAAGGATGTGGGAGGTGAGATGAAGGAGGAGGGATGAGGTCAGATGGTGAGGGAGGAGAGAAGGTGGAGGGATGCTGGAGAAGGGAAGAGGGAGGAGGGAGAAAGGTGGAGGAAGGAGGGAGAAGGGAGGAGGGAAGTGGGAGGATGGAAGATGAAGGAAGAAAGGGGGAAAGGGAGAAGGGAAGAGAAAGTAGGGAGGAGGGAGTAGAGATTAGAGAGTAGGGATGATGGATGAGGAAGTATGGATGAGATGAGGAAGGAGGGATGAGGGAGAAGGGAGGAGGCAGGAGGTATGAGAGAAGATAAAAGAGTAGGGATGAGATAGGAAGAATGAGGTAGAAGGGATGATGAAGGAGGAAAGAGGGAAAAGGCAGGAAGGATGAGGCGAGAGGATGGTACAATTATCTAGTCAAAATGGCTTTATGACTTCACAATGGTACTATTAGGATATCAGAAAGACAATGTGTCATCAAAATGCTACTAATGTGACATCACAATAGTATTGTGACATTACAATGTTACTAATAAGACACCACAATATTTCTATTGGGCCACCATTAGGGAATTATGATGTTCCTATTGAATTGTGACATCTCAACAGTACTAGTAGGGCTTTCAAATTGTATTGTGACTTCACAATGGTGCGATTGTGACATCATTAGAAAATTATGACATTACAATTGAGTTGTGACATCATATTGATACTATTGTGACAGCAAAATTGTACTATGACATCACAAGGGTAATTTTCTCTGGTCACAATGGCATTATGACCTCACAATGATATTATTAGGATATCAAAAAGATATTGTGACATCACAATGCTACTACTGTGATGTCACAAGGGAATTGTGATATCACAATGGTATTAGTAGGACATCACAATCATATTGTGACCTCACAATGGTTGGATTGTGATATCACTAGAGAATTTTGACATTACAGTTGAATTGTGACACCACAATGGTACTATTGTGAGATCAGAGTTGAACTATGATATCACAGTAGTACTATTCTCTAGTCACAATGGCATTATGACATCACACTGGTAGTATTATGATATCAAAAAGACATTGTGACATCCCAATGCTACTATTGTGCTGTCACAAGGGAATTATGACATCACAATGGTACTAATCACGGTGGTTCAATTTTGCATCACTAAAGAATTATGACATTACAATTGAATTGTGACATTACAATGGTAATATTGTGACATCACAATTGTACTATGACATCACACTGATACTGTTCTCTAGTCACAATGGCATTATGACATCACAATGGTACTATTAGGATTTCACAAAGACATTGTGACATCACAAGGGAATTATGACATTACAATTACAACTACCAAGATAGCACAATGATATTGTGACATTACAACATTACATTTAGGATATGATAATCATATTGTGACATCACAATGTTACTATTAGGACACCACAATCATATTGTGACAGCACAATATATCTATTGGGACACAACTAGTGAATTAAGACATTACTATTGAATTGTGACATCTCAACATTACTAATCGGATATCAAAATAGTATTGTGACATCACAATGGTGTGATTGTGACATTACTAGAGAATTATGATGTTACAATTGACTTGTGCCATCACAATTATACTGTTGTGACATGACAATTGTACTATGACATCACAATGGTACTTTTCTCAAATCATAATGGCATTATGACATCACTATTAGGATATCAAAGTCATTGTGATATCAAAATGCTACTATTATGACATCACAAGTGTTTTATGACATCACAATCGTACTAGTGGGATATCATAATCATACTATGAAATTACAATTGTTCAATTGTTTCATCACTAGTCAATTATGACATTACAATTGAATATTGACATCACAATGGTACTGTTGTGACATCACAAGGGAATTATGAAAACACAATGGTAGTATTGTGACATCACAATGGTACTATTCTTTTGTCACAATTCCATTATGAGATCAGAATGGTACTATTAGGATATCAAAAGGATATTGAGACATCACAATGCTACTATTATGACATCACAAGGGAATTATGACATCACAATGGTTCTAGTAGGAAATCACAATTTTATTGTGACATCACAATGGTATCACTGTGATATTAGTAGAGAATTATGATATTACAATTGAATTGTGACATTACAATGGGACTATTGAGACATCACCATTGTACTATGACATCACAATAATACTATTCTCTAGTAACAATGGCATTATGACATTACAATGGTAATATTAGGATATCACAAAGACATAAAACCTCAAACTCATTGTTATTTATGCAGTTTTATTGTTACTAACTAAGCCAGGGGCTGTTATGGTTCTCCAAGCCAAATAGGCTAAAGATTTACGATCCTCCTTAGAGATAAGGCACCAAGGGGTTCTCCTCCCATTTGTCTTGCTAAAGATTTATTATCCTCCTTAGAGATAAGGCACCAAGGGGGACGAGCTCGAGCCAGTCTGTCCATAAAACTTAGTATAATATAAAACCTTCTGACCTCCTATGTTTACCCATCTTCTTCCTGCTTCATCATAAACACCTGTGTATGGTAATGGTTTTGCAGTAGTTTTGTACTCTTCCCATGCTATCTCTCCCTAAAGGAGGAGCCTGCTATTTTCCCCTAATCTTGTAATGCTTCCTGCCATGAATGACTGCAGTGAGAATACCCAGAGCATTTATCTTGACAGATCCTCATGAAATATTTTCCTTAGAAAGACCTAAAGCTCTTGCTCTTTCGTTACCTATAATGTCTGGATTTTCCACAAGCAATTCCTGATACTGAATCTGTTTCATTACTTCTCCTAAGATTTTATTTTTCTTCCACTCTATTCTTGCTAAAGCTTTTAATAATCTATCAGAAATGTGTTTCCTTGAATAGTTAATTGTGCTATTCCAAGAATCATAGAGAAACAACAAAAACCTCATTAATCCAACCCCACAACCAAGGAAGCATAGGAATCTTGGAGTACATCTTTTCAGCTTAGGTGGCCGGGGCAACAGTTGCCAGAGCCCTCCAGCGAGCCTATTTCTGAGGGAAACGTATCTCCCATCTAGCAGTATGACCACTGTCATGGTACACAGACAACACTGGAGTTGATGGTATTATTAGGATATCACAATAACACAAAAACATTGTGACATCACAAATGCTACTATTGTGACAATGGTATTATGACATCACAATGGTACTATTAGTATAAAACAAAGACATTGTGACATTGCAATGTTACTATTGTGATATTGCAAGTGTATTATGACATAACAATGGTACTAGTAGGACAACATGATGGTATTGTGACATCACAATGATTCGATTGTGACAACAAGTGAGAATTATGACACTATAATTGACAGGTGACATCACAATCGTATTATTGTGACATGACAATTGTTCTATGACATCACAATGGTAATATTCTCTAGTCATAATGGCATGATGACATCACAATGGTACCATTGGGATATCAGAAACACATTGTGAGGATACAATACTACTATGGAGATATTGCAAAGATATTATGACATCACAATGGTTCTAGTAGGACATCACAATATCATTGTGATATCACACTGGTTTCATTGTGACATCCCTGGAGAATTAGGACATTACAATTGAGTGGTTACATCACAATAATACTGTTGTGACATCACAATTGTGTAATGATATCACAATGTACAATGCTCTAGTCATAATGGCATTATGATATCACAATGATACCATTAGGATGTAACAACCATATTGTGACATCACAATGCTAATATTGTGAAATCACAAGGGAATTATAAGACCACAATTGTTCCACCAGTATGTCACAATCTTATTGTGATATCACAATGGTACTATCGTGACATCAAAACTTTAGTATGATGTCACAATGGAACTCTTCTGTAGTTTCAATGGCATTATACATCACAATGTTCCTATTAGGATATCACAAGGATATTGTGATCTCAAAATTCTACAGTTGTGACATTGCTAGTGTATCATGACATAACAATGGTACTAGTGGGACATCACGTTCGTATTGTGACATCATAAAGGTGTGATTGTGACATTCCTAGAGAATTATGACATTACAATTCTATTGTGACATCACAATGGTACTATTGTGAGTTCCAAATTGTACTGTGACATATCAATTGTACTATTCTCTCGTCACAATGGTATTATGACATCACAGTGGTACTATTAGTATAAAACAAAGATTGTGACATTTCAGTGTTACTATTGTGATATCGCAAATGTATTATTACGACATAACAATGTTACAAGTAGGACATCACAATAATATTGTGACATTACGATGGTTCAATTGTGACAACAATTATTACACTATAATTGACTGTTGACATCACAATGGTATTATCGTGACATGACAATTGTACATGACAATGGTACTATGATGTAATCACAATGGCATTATGACTTCACAATGGTACAATTCGGACATCACAAAGACATTGTGAGTTCACAAAGCTACCATGGTGACATCGCAAGTGTATTATGACATCACAATGATACTAGTAGGACATCACAATCATGTTGTGACCTCACAATGGTACTAAGAATTATAACATCATAACAGAATAACATCATCACAAAGGAAGTATGACATTACAATGGAATTTTGACATCACAATGTTACTATGTATTCATTGTGGAATTATTTTCACTATAATGGTAGTATGATATCATAAGGGAATTACGACATCATAATGGTATTATGACATCCGAATGGAATTTTAACATCATAATGGAATGTCTTCATAATAAAATTATGAAGTTATCATTTCATTATAATGATATTATGACATCTTTATTCTCTCATGATAACCTTATGGATTCTATGATATCACAAGTCTATTTGACTTCAAAAATGCATTATTTCTTTAATTATGACAGCATCATGGGAATATGACATAATGCAATGATGACATCTCAATGGAATTTTGGCATCAGAAAGGAATTATGAAATCAATATGGAATTATGACATCATTATGGAATTACAATGGTATTATGATTTCATAACAGGATTATGACTTCACTATGGAATTATGTTATGACATCATAATGGAATAATGATATCAGAGTGGAATTATGACATCATAATAGAATATGAAATCATAAAGGGATTATGACATTTCCATGGAATTATGACATCACTATCATATTATGATATCATAATGGAATTATGACATCATGATGGAATTAGGACATGACTTTCTCCTGAGTTCCTAAATACACAGGGACTGTACATTGCATATGTAGATTTTACCTAAGAGTTTTCATAATTTCATAATTATTATTGTATTGAAAGAGAAGGAGCCTTTTATTGAACTTAAAGTGATAAATGTTGGTATAATGTTCTTTTGGAATGTACACACCTTACCCTTGATCATTCAGATGCTGATTTCTCTCCCCCAACTATCTGTGTTCAAACCCAACATTTCCTTGTGATGTTTATTCTAAGTATCACCTGTATCAAGTTTGTGTAAACATGCCACCATTTGTTCTCCAATTTGTCAATTAAAAACAAGCCACAATGCTGGGCAATGTAGAGGATAGGGTGGACATCCTGGCTCAGAGTGGGAAAAGAGGAAACAGTAGGAGAGAGAAGGGAGGAGCCAAAGGAGACGAGGAGGAAAAGCGGCAGGAGCAGAAGCTGGGAGAGAGAGGCTGGAGGAGAGGTCTTGGAAACCATGTGCAGAAATGAACTGGACCTAAGATATCACTAAAAGTAAGTATAAAGGTTAAAATCTGAATGGTAGGAACTACGTGGGTTGGGAGGTTTAAGATGGAGTAACTATTGCCCAGCATTGTGTTCTAGGTTAACAAAATAAATCCTAGTCTCTGTGTGGTGATTTTGGCTAAACAGCTGTTTAGGACTAATAGCAGCTTTACTAAAGAATAAATAAATAGTAAATATTAATAAACTGATACAACAAATGTGCTATACAACTGAACAGAGTTCTAAAATAATACAAAAGGCCAATAAATACTTTTAGAAAGTGTTCAAAATTCCTAGTCATAACTCTGGTTTTATGTTTGGTTTGATCACCTTGGCAAAACAGGCAGTTAAGAAGTGTTAGGAGTAGCCCAAGCTTTCCCCCTTCTATTTTTGGTACTATTGGCAGAGTATAAATCTAGCAACGAGAAGAATAATATAGTGGACACTTACTTTTGTTGATTAAACACAGAAAGATCAACAAGAGGCATTCAAATGCAGGTTAATTTACCTGAAGTGTGCAATAATCTTGATGGCTGGACAAATGATCCTATGTTTGTTTGTTTTTTTTTTAAATGAGTCTTATATCCCAATGAAGGATCAGAAAATACTGACTTTAGAGAATTAGTTCTTAAATAGGGATATGCACCAAAATTCCTCATGGACCTTTCTCAAAATGCCTACACCATTACCAAAGCTTTCCTACTGAATATTTTGGTTAAGGTCAAGGACATACTTTAATAGTCGCATAAGTGATTCTGATGTACAGACATATCACAGCACATCAATTCTTAGACTAAGCAAAAACCAAAGTTGGTTCTATAGTCAACAAGAGTTTGTACTCTGAAGCTTTCATACCACATACATACCTTCTTGGAAGCTCTCAATCAAGAACTTAGAAGCAATCCATGTTCCAAGTAATACCTCAGATCCTGAACCCCAAGCCCTTTAAAATACATACAAGCCACGTACTGGCTTTGGGTAAGCAAGTTTTAGAAGATCCAGCTTCTCCACAGAATTCAGAAAACATGAGCCACTCCATTGCTTAACTCTCAACTCTCAGTTTTAATAATGACCCTGTCAGAAGGACTGTTACAACCATGAGCTCAAGCTTTAATTCAACTAGTACTTAAAATCGCCAATCTTTTGTACGGTAACAATTAGGGCCTCCTTTTCCAAAACCAACATTTTTAAGATTACAACTTTCTAATTATACCATATACATTTATGAATCATTTCAAATATAATTATCCAGGATGAAAAAATGGTTAGGGCAACTAAAATTTACACTTACCTGTCTCTTCCTTTCCTGACAATATTTACTTCAAAATAATAAATCCCACAGGCTGCAGGTATCTGATGCCTGGCTTGATCAGATGCTTCAACATTGGGAGTTTTACAACGATCTACACGTGAAACGAGAAAAACAAAGGACAGATGTAATTTTCAAGTGAAAATTCTTAAACAGTTCAAGACAATAAGGCCCTTAGTTGAAATTTAATTTCTGTCCTCATCATTTCAAGTAACTGAGGAAGTGACAAAACATTTAATATTGCAATGAATTGAATGTGCAAAAAAGCTGCAGCTAGCCAAAAAACTCTTCGCACTATCTCTTGGTTGTATTAAGAGTTCAGAATCTAGCCAGGCGTAGTGGCACAAACATTTAATCCCAGCACTGGAGAGGCAGAGGCAGGCAGATCTCTGTGAGTTGGAGGCTAACCTGGTCTACAGAGTAAGTTCCAGAAAAGCCAGGGCTACACACCGAAAACTCTTGTCTAAAAAAAGTTTTCAAGAAAAAATGGTCAGAAGCTAAGCAAGGAGGTCCCTGGATTAAATGATCAACCCTTTCTCAGAAAAGCCAACAGGATAGAAATCGAAAAGGGAGAAAACAGGGAACAGGACAAGAGCCTACCACAGAGGATCTCTGCCTTTACCCTGCAGGGCATCGAGGTAGAGGCTGAGACTCATAGGCAAACTTTGGGCAGAATGCAGGGAATCTAATGAAGAAAGGGGGAGAGAGAAAGACATGGAGAGGACAGGAGCTCCACAAGGCAAGCAACATAACCAAAAAATATGGGCAAAGGAGTCATTTCTGAGACTGATACTCCAACTAAGGACCAGGCATGGAGATAAATTAGTACCCCTGCACAAATTTAGCCCATGGTAACTCAGTCTCCAAGTGGGTTCCCTAATAATGGGAACAGGAAGTATCTCTGACATGAACTCAGTGGCTGGCTCTGGAGTCACCTTACCAGGCCACAGAGGAAGACATTGCAGCCACTCCTGATGAAACCTGATAGGCTACAGTCAGATGGAAGGGGAGGAGGACTTCTTCTATCAGTGGACATGGGAAGGGATATGAGAGGAGATGGGGGAGAGAGAGTGGGATTGGTAGGGGATGAGGGAGGAGGCTACACCTGGGATACAAATGAATATACTGTAATTAATAATAAAAAATTCAGACTCTGAACACAATGAGTATGGGCAGTGACTGTTAATCTTTTTAAGATATTTTAAAAAGATTTTTTTTATGTGTGAGTGAATGAATGAATGTGTGCATGTATGTATCCCACCTCTGTGCCTGCTGCCTAAAGGCCAGAAGAACATGTTTGATCCATTGGAACTGCAGTTATTATAGGCTATTGTGAGGTTGTCTTGTGGGTGCTGGGAATCGTACACAAATCCACTGCAAGAACTACTGAATCATTTCTCTGTTTCATAAACTAGAGAAATTTAAGGCTATAATTTTCAGTTATTCTGGACTGGAAGCTCATGAGATAATGATCTTAATTTAATTGGATCTAAATCTGCATTTAATTTGTAACATTCTTATACATTCTTTTGCAAAACAGACCACATTTTAAACTGGGGATATTTGTATGATGGCATACTATTAAATAAACTACATTAATAGGCAAACCTCATAAATAAATTATAATACTGTTATTTGATATATTTTTATCTTTTGTGAATAAAGACTAATCTACAATTATTTTGGTTTAGTTGTTCTTTTTGTTTTTTTGGTTTTTTGTTTTAAGAGAGGGTTTCTCTTTGGAGCCTTGACTGTCCTGGATTCACTTTGTAGACGAGGCTAGCCTCGAACTCAGAGATCTACTTGCTTCTGCCACCTCCAGTGCTGGGATTACAGGCATGTGCTACTATGCCTGGCTTGATCCACAATTCTTGAGTCAATAACAGTCTATTGAGAAGTACAGCTCCTACCAACTTCCAAGATGGCGGCGGCTAGTGACCAGCTTAGCTGAAGGGGAGAGGGCCCGCAATGCAGAAATTGGTGAGTGAAGGGGCTGATCAACCCAGAACAGAGTTATCTAGACTTCCAAGAAGAAAGAGACTAACCTTGATCTGAGTCCTTCTAGAATCAGGTCACGGCAGACTCCTCCAGGAGGAGACACCCTGAGAGGTGATCCCTGGGCACTTCCCCACACCCAAAACCCTACTCCCTCTTCGGAGGAGGCAAGAGGCATCCAGCAGAATCTGCCACGGACCACACTGTCTGTACCCCAGGCCCAGCGAGAGCTGCAGCTCCCACCAAAAAAAAAAAAAAAAAACCTGAGATTGGGGCTGAGAAAACCCAATCCTTTCGGGCACTCCCTGAACACCACCATAACCCTGCCACGGCGGAGCAGAGGGATAGAGAGGCGCACAGCGGATTCGCAGTGCCCTGACCCCAGTGCTGCTGGCTGCTCCTAGCAAACAAACTTCAGCTCGAAATCAGGGACTGTGGTCATTCCACACGTCCTGAGATTCTCCTGGATCCAGCACAATAAGAACCAGAATACCGCCATAAACCTGCCTCGGGGGAGCTGAGGTTTAGAGAGGTGCACAGTGGCTTCACAGCGCCGGGACCCCAGTGCTGCTGGCTGCTCCTGGCGAACAAGCTTCAGCTCGGGATCTGGGACTGTGGTCATTCCACATGTCCTGAGACTCTCCTGGGTCCAGCGCAATAAGGTCTAGCACCAAGTCCTAGCACTGGTGGCCCCCCGACCCCTGGCAGAGAAACCCTGGCTCAGGATCAGACTGAGAAGTCTCAACCCCTTCTGGCACTCCCCTGAGAGCTCCGCCGTAAGCTTGCCTGGCATAGGGGAAGGTCAGAGCGGAAGGCCAGAGAGGCAACCTGCCACAGGACAGAGCACCCCCTCTCCAGCTCACCCAGCGGCCCCTGGCAGAGAAACCCCAGCTCAGGATCTGAGGACACTCAACAATACCTAGTACTCTCTCGGAATCAGCAAACATAGGGTCTACTGCCAGGCTGCTTCTGACAGAGAGATCTGGGCCTGGGATCTGGGATTGAGAACACTCAAACCAAATCTTTCCGCGCTACCCTGGGACCAGTCAACATAACGCCTCCTGGCAGAGGGAAAGGATAGAGAGGCAGCACACAGGAAAGGTGGACACCAAGGCCTGCGGCCACAGTGTTACAGAGCTGTTAGTCTACCCGCGCATTTGCCGCAGCAGGACCAAATCAGAGAGTAGAGATCAAGAGGAACCCCTGTGCATTCCAACTGGTTCTGCAAGAGAGTGAGTGAGCCTTCTAGTAAGAGTTTGCCCCAGACCCACGGCCTCTCCACAGAAGCAACAAGACGAGATCCCTGCCACCCACACCCCTAGTGTGGGCATCATAGGGATTCTTGGGATAGCGACCACAACGTTGAAGGCTTTTCCTTGTGGGTCCACCAGTGTAATCCAGGCAAACAATCCCTGGATCTCAGACAGAACTACATAATAGTGGCCTGCAGGCCACTGCAATAGTCAGAGAATCCGCGCATGCACACTGCGCCCGTTAAAAGTGCATGCGAATAACGCCAGCACCACATTCCTTACTTAGGAAAAACTGAAACCACAACGCACACTTTCAAACCAGTGAACCTCTCTCATCTTCCTGAAAAAACAGTCCAGAAAACAGAAAGAGACAATGATCATAGCCCGAACTACAAACTCAAGGAACAAACAGTGAGGGTTATAAATTACCAGATGGCTAGAGGCAGATGTAAGAATACACCCAACAAAAACCAGGACATAATGACCTCACCAGCAACCCCACAAACCAATGGAGTCGAACCAAGAGGAAACAAATCGAGCTTTCAGAGAAATGACCATGAAAATTGAGGCAAACAAAGAAGAAATGAACAAAGCTCTCAAAGGAATGTCCACACAAATGAAGGCAAATAAAGAAGAAACAAACAGAGCTCTCATAGAAAAAAAGGCAATTACAGCCAAAGAAGTAGAGGCACAATTAGTGATATATAGAGAGGAAACGGACAAAAATATAAAAGCTGACATTGAAATGCAGGACTCCACATTGAAACAGATGAAGGAAATGGTGCAAGACATGGAAACAGAATTAGAATCAATAAAGAAAACACAAATAGAGAAAAACCTGGAGCTGGAGAACATAGAGAAAAGAACAGGAACTACAAAGGTAAGCATCACCAACAGAATAGAAGACATGGAAGAAAGATTCTCAGGAGCCGAAGATACACGTGGAAATTGACACGTCTCTCAAAGAAAAAATAAAATCAGAAAAGTTCTAAACACAAAACATCCAAGAAATCAAGGACACCATGAAAAGAAAAAACCTAAGAATAATAGGAGTAGAAGAAAAAGAAGACATTAGGCTCAAAGGTCCGGAAAATATTTTCAAAAAAATTATAGAAGAAAATTTTCCCAAGTAAAGAAAGAGATCTCCATAAACATACAAGAGGCCTACAGAACACCAAGTAGACTAGACCAGAAAAGAAATTCTTCACGTCACATCATAGTCAAAACACTGAACCTACAGAACAAAGAAAAAATTCTAAAAGCAGCAAGAAAAAAAGGCCAAGTAACATACGAAGGTAGACCTATCAGATTCACACCAGATTTCTCAACAGAAATTGTGAAAGCCAGAAGGGCCTGGACAGAAATCACACAGTCCTTGAGGGACCACAGATTCCAACTCAGACTATTATACCCAGCAAAACTTTCAATCAACATAGACGGAGAAGTCAAAATATTCCATGACAAAACCAAATTTAAACAATATCTACATAGTAACCCAGCTCTACAGAAGTTACTAGAAGGGAAACTCCAAACCAAAGAAAACAACTACATGTAAGGAAACAGAGGAAATAGATAACTACACAACACAAAAACCAAAAGAATACAAGCACTGAAACTCAGTGACACCACCAATCCCACATCAACAGTAAGTAACAATTGTTGGTCACTAGTATCTATCAACATCAAGGGACTCAACTCCCTAATAAAAAGACACAGACTAACAGAATGGTTGCAGAAACAGGATCCAACATTCTGTTGCATCCAAGAAACACACCTATGCAACAAAGATAAACACTACCTCAGAGTAAAGGGCTGGAATAAAGGGCTTTTGTTTTTCAAGCAAATGGTTCCAGAAAAGAAGCTGGAGTAGCCATCCTAATATCTAAAGAAATAGACTTTCAACCCAAGTTAATACAAAAAGATAAGGAGGGCCACTATATCCTAATCAAAGGAAAAATCAACCAAGAGGACATCACAATCTTGAATATCTATGCCCCAAATACAAGAGCACCTACATTCGTAAATGAAACAATATTAAAGCTTAAATCATACTATTGATCCTAATACCTTAATAGTGGGAGACTTCAGCAATCCACTCTAACCAAGGGACAGATCAACTAGACAGACACCAAATAGGGAAATAAAAACACTTACAGACTCCCTAAATCAAATGGATCTAATAGACGTCTACAGATCTTTTCATCCAAACTCAAAAGAGTATACCTTCTTTTCAGCACCACATGGAACCTTCTCCAAAATAGACCATATAGTTGGTCATAAAGCAAGCCTCAACAGATATAACAAGATTGAAATAATCCCTTGTATTCTATCTGACCACCATGGACTAAAGCTGGACCTCAACAACAACAGAAATAACAAAAAGCCGACATGCACATGGAAATTGAACAACTTGTTACTCAATGACAGCTGGGTTAAGGAAGAAATAAAGAAAGAAATTAAAGACTTTCTAGAATTCAATGAAAATGAAGGAACAACATACCCAAATTTATGGGACACTTTAAAAGCATTACTCAGGGAGGGAGCCAAGATGGTGGCGCCGGGAAAGCACCAAGTTTGAGAAGCAGGACAGCACTCGCCGTGCAGAGACCAGGAGACTGAACTCTGGGCCCTGAAACTACATCAATCATGTTTGTGTGGGAATCAGTCGGGTCCACTCACGGCTACCCAGCCAGAACCCGGAAGAAATTCTGGGTAATGCGGGCTTTGTGTCTCCGGGCTGGAGCCACAAGCGTCCGTGTCCCAATCACTTTCCCAGGCTGATCCGTGAGCACAAGGGTGCCTGAGGCTGGGAGTCCCAGTTGCGGGGGGACCCCACTGGGAAAAAAAAACTTGCCAGACTGATCACAGGTCACCCAGTCTTTCCCCGGAAGGTCTCTAGGACGGCGGTACCCACTGCCAACACAACTGAGCTCCTGCCCCACAGAGAGCTGCACGCTCAGCTCAGCGGTACAGACAAGCTGCGCGCCCCAGTACAACAGGGACTGGGAACCCCTGTCCAGAGAGGACCCCACAGGGAAGGAAGAAACCGGGCTGCTGGGGTCACCTAGGGACAGTCTAGCAGCCTGCAGATTGCAGACAGGTGAGTACGCCCAGCCATCACAGATCTGGGCCCAAACAGGGAGCACAGAGTGATTGGCAACTCAGCTCCCTCAGACTAGCAGTCAGGCGCACGCTCCACCAGCCCAGAGGCCTGCATTGTACCAAATACACCTTACAGGCAGAACTGTGCGACCCAAGACACCAGAGCGCCCCAAGACACCAGAGCAGTACTCACACGCCACAGATTACCTCTTGGGTTCTGGGGCACAGAGCCCCAACCTCAGACCTACAAAAGACTGGGAACCCTGAGATCAACCCCCCAGATACGGCTCCAAGGGGCAACCAGTTATCCCTAACAAAACTGACCAAACCACGGGACACACAGCTTACAGCAGTTGATCACTAAATTTACAGCAAGAAACCCAGAAGGAGGGCAGCTGTCTCCAGGACTTCTCCCAGTGAGAGGAGAGCCCTCTCTACTAATTAGGACCACAGTTACTACCCAGGTCTCTATTCCTGAGGTGAGCTGTAGCAACTCCTGAAAAACACCGGACATCCAGTGACTATACCCAAAAAGCTGGAAAGGCTTCCTTCAGGAAAAACCATCTTCCTGCCAAAGGGATTCTCTCCACAACGAGAGTCCAGGAACAACCAGAAACTAAGTTCAAACAACTAAGATAGCCCAATGGGTAGAGGACAGCGTAAAAGTTCGAACGACAAAAGCCAGAGCAATATGGCATCTCCAGAACCCAGTTATCCAGGGGCAAATAGCCCTAGACACCCCAGCATAAATGAAATTCAAGGAGATGACCTAACATCTATGCTCATGAAGAAGATAACAGAGGAAACAAATAAAATACGAAAAGAATTAGAGAAAGATAAAAACAAACAGATCATGGCTATCCGTAAAGAAATGGAGGAAAATAAACCCAAGGAGATTATGGCCATCCGTGAAGAAATACGGGAAGCTGCAGCCAAACAGTCTATGGCTTTTAGAGAGGAAATGCTTAAATCACTGAATGAAATAAAAGAAACAGTGGATTGTTCAAACAAACAGCTGAAGGAATTGAAGGAAAAACATGAAAATACAGTCAGACAGGGGAAGGAAACCAACAAAATAGCTCAAGACGTGAAGATAGAATTGGAAAAATTAAAAAAAAACACGAATGGAAGAAATTGTGGAGAGAAAGAACTTAGGGAAGAAAGCAGGAACTACAGAGGTTAGCATAACCAACAGGCTACAAGAAATAGAAGAAAGAATCTCAGGTGTGGAAGATACAATGGAAGAAATAGATGTATCTGTCAAAGAAAATGTTAAATCTAAAAAATTCATGACACAGACCGTCCAAGAAATTCAAGACAACATAAAAAGACAAAACCTAAGAATAATAGGAATAGAGGAAAAAGAAGATTCCCTGCACCAAGGCCCAGAAAATATTTTCAACAAAATAATTGAAGAAAACTTCCCCAACTGAAAGGAGAGACCAATAAGAATACAAGAGGCCTATAGAACACCCAATAAATTAGACCAAAAAAGAAAATCCTCCCGCCACATAATAATCAAAACCGTAAGTATACAAAACAAAGAAAAAATACTAAAAGCTGCAAGAGAAAAAAGCCAAGTAACATATAATGGCAAACCCATTAGAATCACAGCTGACTTTTCAACAGAGACAATGAAAGCCAGAAGGGCCCCTTCCCTCGTTCCCACCCAAGCCTATCCTCCCTCCCATTGACTGTTCTTCCAGAGGACCAGTTTTCAATTGCCATCAACCACATGGCAGCTCACAACTGTCTGCAAATCCAAGATCTGTCAACATCACACAAACACACATGCAGGCATACACCAATGCACATAGAGGAAAAACAACTACAAAAAGGTGAATATGTATCAGACGACAACACCCAGGACTCAATTCTTCCCTTTCACTGTCAATTCTTAGACTAAGTAAAAAACAAAGTTGGTTCTACAAACCATAAGAGTTTGTACTCTGAAGCTTCCATACCACATACAAACCTCCTAGGAAGCTCTGAATCAAGAACTTAGAAGCAATCCAAGTTCCAAGTAATACCTCAGATCCTGAACCCCAAGCCCTTTAAAATACACACAAGCCACGTACTGGCTTTGGGTTAGCAAATTTTAGAAGATCCAGCTTCTCCACAGAATTCAGAAAACATGAGCCACTCCATTGCTTAACTCCCAATTCTCATATTAATAATGACCCTGCCAGAAACACTGTTACAACCATGAGCTCAAGCTTTAATTAAACTAGTACTTAAAAGAACCAGTTTTTGTATGGTAACAATTAGGGCCTCTTTTTCCAAAACCAACATTTTCAAGATTACAACTTTCTAATTATATCATATACATATATGAATCATTTCAAATATAATTATCCAGGAAGAAAAAAGGGTTAGGGCAACCAAAATTTACACTTACCTGTCTCTTCCTTTACTGACAATATTTACTTCAAAATAATAAAACCCACAGGTTGCTGGTATCACATGCGTGGCTTTAACAGATGCTTCAACATTGGGAGTTTTACAACAATCTACATATGAAATGAGAAAGACATAGAACAGATGCGATTTTCAAGTGAAAATCTTAAACAATTCAAGACAATAAGGCCCTTAGATGAAATTTAATTTCTGTTCTCATCATTTCAAGTAACTGAGGAAGTGACAAAACATTTAATATTGCAATGAATTGAATGTTCAAAATAACTGCAGCTAGCCAAAAAAACTCTTCGCACTATCTCTTGGTTGTATTAAGAGTTCAGAATCTAGCCAGGCGTAGTGGCACAAACATTTAATCCCAGCACTGGGGAGGCATCTAAAAAAAGTTTTCAAGAAAAAAAGGGCAGAGGCTAATCAAGGAGGTCCCTGGATAAGATGATCAACCCTTTCTCAGAAAGGCCAACAGGATAGAAATCAAAAAGGGAGAAAACAGGGAACAGGACAAGAGCCTACCACAGAGGACCTCTGCCTTTACCCTGCAGGGCATCGAGGTAGATGCTGAGACTCATAGCCAAACTTTGGGCAGAATGCAGGGAATCTAATGAAGGAAGGGGGAGAGAGAAAGACCTGGAGAGGACAGGAGCTCCACAAGGAGAGCAACATAACCAAAAATTCTGGGCAAAGGAGTCATTTCTGAGACTGAGACTCCAACTAAGGACCAGGCATGGAGATAACCTAGTACCCTTGCACACATTTAGCCCATGGCAACTCAGTCTCCAAGTGGATTCCATAATAATGGGAACAGGAAATGTCTCTGATATTAACTCAGTGGCTGGCTCTGGAGTCTCCTTACCAGGCCACAGAGGAAGACATTGCAGCCACTCCTGATGAAACCTGATAGGCTACAGTCAGATGGAAGGGGAGGAGGACCTCTTCTATCAGTACACATGGGGAGGGATATGAGAGGAGATGAGGGAGAAAGAGTGGGATTGATAGGGAATGAGGGAGGAGGCTACAACTGGGATACAAATGAATAAACTGTAATTAATAATAAAAATTCAGACTCTGAACACAATGAGTATGGGCAGTGGCTGTTAATTTTTTAAAGATATTTTAAAAAGATTTTTTCATGTGGGAGTGAATGAATGTCTGCATATATGTATCCCACCGCTGTGCCTGTTGCCTAAAGGCCAGAAGAACATGTTTGATTCCTTGGAACTGCAGCTATGATAGGCTACTGTGAGGTTGTCTTGTGGGTGCAGGGTATCAAACCCAAATCTTCTGCAAGAACTACTGAATCATCTCTCCATTTCATAAACTAGAGAAATTTAAGGCTATAATTTTCAGCTATTCTGGATTGGAAGCACATGAGATAATGATCTTAATTTTATCAGATATAAATCTGCATTTAATTTGTAACATTCTTATACATTCTTTTGTAAAACAGACCACTTTTTAAACTGGGGATATTTGTATGATGGCATACTACAAAATAAACTACATTAATAGGCAAATCTCATAAAGACTTTATAATTCTGTTATTTGATATATTCTGATTATTTGTGAAGAAAGACTAATCCACAATTATTTTTGTTTGTTTGTTTGTATTTTAAGACAGGGTTTCTCTTTGTAGATTTGGCTATCCTGGATTCACTTTATAGACCAGACTAGCCTCGAACTCAGAGATCCACTTGTCTCTTCCACCTCCAGTGCTGGGATTACAGGCATGTGGCACTGTGCCTGGCTTGATCCACAATTCCTGAGTCAATAACAGTCTATTGAGAAGTACAGCTCCATATTTTTCTCTTAAGAATTGAGATAACACAATGATACCTGTAATATTATAGAGCACCTGATGAGTAAGGTTTTAAAATTTTCTTTGTTTTAAAAAAATATTTTTATATTAATTACAGTTTTTTTTTTCACTTTATATCCCATCTGCAGCCCCTTCCCTCATTCCCTCCTAATCCTATCCTCCCTCCCATTAACTGTTCTTCCAGAGGACCAGTTTTCAATTGCCATCAACCACATGGCAGCTCACAACTGTCTGCAAATCCAATATTTGTCAAAATCACACAGACATACATGCAGGCAAAACACCAATGCACATAAAGGAAGAAGAAGAACGAAAAGGTGATTATATATCAGAGGACAACACCCAGTACTCAGTTCTTCCCTTCCACTGTGGGTTCTAAGGACTGGACTCAATTTCTTTGACTTGGAATGAGCCATTTCACAAGTTCACCATGAAAACATTTTTATAAAGTCAAAAGCAAGATTCAGCCCTAAGACCATAGAGAGCCAATGAAATCAGCTAGTAAGACAAAACGGTAAGCAGAAAAATGCAGCCTGCCCCTCCACATCCCAATAATTTTAACATATGTAGGTAACAGAATTATGATGAGTTGAGAAAAAAGAAAAAAAATAACTGCACAAATATGCCAAACAGTCACGTGTATATTTGTGTGTTTGTGGGATGGATATGAGAATATGTGTCCATATGTGTGGAGACCAGAGATCACCACAGGTATTGTTCAGAAGGTATCACCAACTTTGCTGAGAAGGAAGAGGGAAGACTCTTACAAGCCTGGAATTCAACAGAATAGGATACACTGGTTACCAGGGATGTGCCAATCTCTGTTTTCTCAGGACAGAAATTACATGTTCATGCCACCATCCATGCAATTGTTTTTTGAAATGTATGCCCTGAGGCTCAAACTTAAGTCCTCATGCTTGTGTAGTAAGCACTTTACTAGCTGAGCTATCTGTGGCCGAAATCCTTTTATGCATCATAACCACTTAATAAGTAGACATTTATTGAATTGTAGTAACAGTGAAATAGATTTTCAGTAAACTGTATTCAAATAATTAGGTTAATTGACCATGCAAAATTGATGCATTAAAAATTAGACAGTCATAGTTGGGCCTACTCCGTGTGAGCTGTTGGTTCCCAAAACAATACATGCTATTTGCCATTGCTTTTGGTTGCTCACCAGAATGAGATGGTTAAGACCCTAATGACAGACACACTTTAATCATAGTACATAGAGAAAAAAAGCAGGAGCTGAGATGGAAACTTCTTCACTGATAGCTATTGTTCATAGCGCCAAAAGGTGCTTTGCAGGCCACTAGGGAAGAGCAGTCATCAAGAGTCTTCCTCAACTGTGGACACTGTGTGTTACTATACTACTGACCCACCAAGCAAGTTGTACCTACATGTAAATTAAATAGTGGCATGACCAACCGCACTTTGATTGTATTTAAGGTCCCCTCACCTCTTGTTCTATAGACCTGGCTAGAGCTCGTAGCTGCGGAGGTACTAATGGGGCATCTACTTCTGTTGTTTTGCCAAATAGACCCATAGACCCTGATGAGCTTGTAAAGTGGCTTCTAAGTGTTTATGTTTATACCCATAGATTAATGATGTTATTAGCTTTGGTCAAAAGAGTTTCGTTCTACAGTGGGTGGCAGCTAGTAGTCAAGTGTGGAGAATAAATGATCTCTGAATGTTCAACCCAAAATAGAAATCTATAGTACCTTCTCCAAGGCTCAGGGAACATCACAGAGGAGATGTAGAGAGAATGTTGAGAGCTAGAGGAAGGAATGGAGTACTGTGAAATGCTGTTTTCCAAGCACGGCAGAGCAAATGCACTCTTGAACTCTAAGCAGATAGGATTATCTGCACAAGCTTGGGTCTGTCAACATTGTGTTTCATGTAAAGGATCTACAAGTAAGTAGTTCATGGTTATAAGGTGAGGGAGAGACATTTTCTTCAGTGATGTAGGCACTGATAAGATGTTCTTGCTCCTGTATCAATCATCACCCATGATTTGTAAGCAACCCTAATGAAACTCAATGGGTTAAACACACACACACACATACACACACATGGGGAGAGGGTAAAAGAAAGAGATCAGTTGGAAAAGAAATTGAATCAGTAGGAATAAGACAGGAAAGAAGAAATTATTGAGTGGACATTTTAATTGGAATTCTAAATCAATTATTTTATTAATGCGCTTTTTTAAAATAATAAACAGTAAATTTTGGCAGGAACCAAAACTTATTTTAATTTACCAAAATTTTTATCCTAACAACAAATAATAAAGTTTCTGGTACTAACCACAACTTCTATGATTAATCTCAAGATATAAATAAGAAGTAATATCTAACATATCTAGTACTATAGGAAAAGCCCCATTTTAAGGGAACTGTATTTAGTAAATCCTTTAATATTCAAAACAACCCAATGATTAAAAGTACTATGTAGCCTCATTTCATACCTGAGGAAAAAGTGAAATAAACCATGTCAATTTTAGAAACCTCCTGACTGAGAATTCCAAGCCAGCATAAGTGCTGCAAATTAAATTCAAGAAGCCTGCTCCAGCAAGAGTTATGACCCCACATGAAAGATTTAGGGACATTGAGAATTCTGGGAGTCATGCCACATCTATCCTCATCTATTTTTTATCTGCTTTAAGGCAGAAGAAAAAGAGAATGAATGATGTAAGGTGCACAACTTCTAAAAGTACCATGAGGTCTTGCATGGAATTTTCTCATTCAACATTTGTAACATTCGTTATATACCACCATTTTTAAAAGTCAAACTTTTACAGAGATGGTATCATTTGTTCCAAATTGGTAGAGTCATGCTAAATCCATGCAAATTAAAATCCTATACATGTTTTCATCACATAAAGTATCCAAAAGTTCTTCACAATTTTAAATCTATTAAGAGCCTTTGTTTATTATGCTCTTGTAAAACATTTTAGAAAATTTTGTAAATGTGAAAATGTAAACAAGTTCATTCATTATTAAATTTAAAAATCACAGAGGGGATGGAGGTGTAGCTCAGTGGTAGAATATTTGCCTAACACATACAAATCTCTAGGCCAGTTCAACCTTTACATAGCTATGACCCTTTAATACAGTTCCTTATGTTGTGGTGACACCCCAATCATGGGCTTTTTATTCCCACTTAAAGCACTCCTTCCTAGACCCACAGTCTATATTTGGTAACTACCTGTTAACTATTCCACCTCAGAAATACTAAATTCTAACCAGGCCTGTCCTACAACAGAATATATTACTTAAATATGACTTAGTTCACTTACATTTGAATATGGGAATGGTGGTAGCAGAATCAAGATGTCACTTGGTCTATAACACAGCTTTTCTCAATACTATGATAAATGTTAAAAGCTTAGCAATATGGAAAGCCCTTAAACAGAACGATCTGATATTTTAACAGAAACATATCTCAAAGGACACAGTATGCCACTATGTTAAGCCATCAGGGCAACAAGGCAAGGGACACAGGTTAGAGGTGTTAAGAAGGTTTCCTGTATGAGGACAGATTCACCCATTCACTTCCAGCACATATGTCCAGCAGTATGGGAAGTTAACATAATCAGAATTGCCATTAGAAAATTACCCACAATCCCATAGGATATGACTTTTATCAGCTAGAATTCAAAATGTAGTTTGCTTTGCCTTTACTTAGAATTCATTAATTCAAAAGTTACTGAGATCAATACTTTCTCCCCCTCCCTGAGGCTATTTCAAATATGTTATGCAATGAAGATTATTTTATCTAGTTGGATAGGGTGGTTTACATCTACAATCTCAGCACTTGGGAGTTAGAAGCAGAAAATTAGGAATTCAAAGTTGCTTTCAGCTACACATAGTGGCTTCAAGGACAGCCTGGGCTACATGAGGCCCTATCACAGTGGTTCTCAACCTTCCTAATTCGGAGACATTTTAACAGAGTTCTTCATGTTGTGGTGAACCCCAACCATAAAATTATTTCATTGCTGCTTTGTAACCGTATTTTTGTTACATTTATGAATCATAATGTAAATATACAGGTTATGTAATATGTGACTCCTGTGAAAGTTTCATTTGACCCCCAAAGGGGTTGTGACTCACAGTTTGAGAGCTGCTCCCTTATCAAAAAGAACAAAGGAGAAAGGTGATTAGAGAGCACAAAGAAAATGAGAAAAGGTGGAAAGTGCCTAGATTATTTTGTCAAGTTGGGCCTGGTAGTGATGACCTGTCACTCAGCTACACAGTGTATTGAAGGAGGTAGCTTGCAAAATCAATGACTACATTGGCAACTTATATAGACCCCGTCTAAAAATATTAAAACAGGCTAGGAATGTAGCACAGCATTAAGCCATTTAGCGAGAATGCATTGAAATGCTACTTAAAAAATAAAAATCACATTCTGCATTCTACCCTGGAGTTTTTGCCTCTCTCCTAAATGATTTTTTAAATTTGTGTTCGTTACAGTTCTTGGTATTATAAAGTTCTATAGTTTGCCTAAGACACAATGCCATGTATCCACACTACAGTACCACAAGCGCACAAGATATTTTTACTGTCTGAAAATACCCTCTATGCTTAGTCTATTTGATCCCATTCCTTGGACAACCACACTTTTTCACTGCCTCTACTCTTTTACCCTTTCTACTTAGTCCTTTTAGACAGGTTGCCTTCACTTAGGAATATGGAGATCAAATTCGACATGTCTGCATGATGACCTGATGGCTCACTTCATTATTCCCTAATAACATCCCATTACATCAAACTTCTTGGGTCTCTTGATCTGATCTTTCACCAAGTACTGAAAGATATCTTGGTTGCTACCACTTTAAAGATCATCAGCAAATTTGGTGCAAACATTGACCAGCAGAGAAGGTTTAGGTAATCAGATGACCTAGGTAAATATTTGGGTATACTGCTAATGGGAAGTAGGATAAACATATAGTTTGCTGTGTTAGTACAGCCAACCATCTCCAAAGTGGCTATACCATTGTGCATCCCCACTAACAATAATTTGAGGTTTTGTTGTTAGGTAGCCACACCAACACCTGGCACACTCTCAGGTTATGGTTAAAATTTAGCCATTCTAACATGTGTATTTCCTGTTTGGAGTTTTGGGTTTGTTATGTTTTTAAAGAGGCTTTTCATTTCAATTAATTAGGTGTCAAGAACACACCTTCAAGAAGAATCTAAGGCTGAAGTGTCAGACATGTGCAATGCTAGTACAAATACAAGTGGGGACGCACCAAGGCTTGCAGCTCATTAGAACTGTGACAGCTGTGTGGTTACAAAGTTCCACACTCCTAAGTAATTATCCCAGCCTCACCCTCCCAGGGTCCTGTTATTTCTACTGCACAGTTGTATGGAAAACAAGGTTTTCTCCACAATGCATTTGTGGCATTGCAGCAGAAATGCCTGTTGTCTTCTTATAGAGCACACTATCTGAAGACTTCACTTTTAAAGTTCATCTAATTCTCTGAATCATTCCTTGGGATTTTTTTTCCTTCTTCCAGGACAAGCTTACCCGAGAATCTCTTAAAAGGCCTCAAATGCCCTTGATTTCCTTCATAAGCCTATACTTCCACCACCCTTACCAGCAAAGCCGTGGCCATGGCCTTTCATCAGTATCACAAACCACTTACAATTCTACTACCCTAGCAGTCGATGTGGTAAAAGATCAATGCCACAAATTCATCACCTGGTCTTTCTCAGTGCCACCTACTTTATGTTCAGAAATCTTCAGTCAACCTGTTTCAGTTATTCTAAAAGGATCATCCACTTCGTATTCATTCATGTTAAGCTTTTGAAGCTTGCTGAGTTTATTTAGTGAAGAAAATGAGAAGCCATTAGATGTAGTCAAAGTCAGTTCTCCACTCTGCTATTCCAATGTGATCCATGTCCACACCAGCCTGCCTCCCATGGTCTATTTCTCCTCTCCAGGACCTACTACCTGTGTTCTGTAAAGACTGCTACTGGTCTTTACCTCATCAGCGCTCAAACAAAATATCTTTAGCAAAATCTTCTTTAATTTTACCTCACCCTTTGAGAACAAAAAGTCCCCACAATTTACTCACTTTTATCACTAGTTATGTGCCTCTGTGTGATAAACAATCGTCACTGTCAGTATCGTATTCAGGTTGGTATTGAGTAACAAATTTACCTTTACCTAAAATCATAGTCTCATACCAATTTGAACATCACTTCAGTTTTACTTACAAACTGAATGAAGACTGATGCAGAACTAACACAACTGCTGTCACATTACTTTCAAAAGTCTTGATTGTGGGATTTCTATCTACCCTGATGATATCAGAATCTAGCCCTCAGCTAAAATGTAACCAAATATTGGCCATTAAAAACAGAGATGTTTTTCCCTTAACCTTATAAAGATAATCTTGCTATGTTCCTCAAGAGTGCCCTCTCTGCCATATCCTCTCTACTTGGAACCTCCACTTATCCTTTCAACTCCTGACAGCTGGGTTTTATTTCCATCATGAAATATAGACTGCTATCCCTAAGGCTACAATGGTCTTATTACAAAACCAGTGATCAATTTTCCAGGTCTATCCACTACACACTACACTATCCACTGTATACGGGACCTCTTCTTCCTTTCTAATTTCCATAGCTCAGGTCCCATGACACTACTCTCCTTTCCACCCAGGTACCTCAAAACAGTTTCTTCTTGTGCCTGCATCTGCCTGTTAATGATGCATTAATGTTCTGCCTCTGCCATAGCTCTCTCCCTCCATACAGTAAAACATTGTCAGTTCACCTACCTCCTCAGGATAAGTCCCAAAACAGTGCTAAGAGTAATCCCTCTTCGCAGGCTTCAGATGACTTACAAACCCTTCCCAGGAGGAAGGTCCTCACATTGTACCTAATGAAGAAAGCAGGGCTCAGACTGTGTGGTGCCACAAATACTCTGCATTTTATTACTACTCCCAATCTAATCTAAGCCAACACATGTGTTATGATTTTACCTGTGAACTGACCTTTACAAGCACATGTTTAAAATTGGTCCCTGGCCGTTAGATCAGTCAGGGAAGTATGTTGGAACCTTTAAGAGGTGGTATCCATTGAGTTGCAATAAATGAGTGGTTGAGGGTGGATCAGAGGTATTATTTCCTGATCCACAGGACAAAGGATGCAGCCTCAGAGTCCTGTTGCCTCCAAGAACCCCAACATGCCTTCCCCTACTATGGAGGACTGTGTAACCTTCAAAAGGATGAACAGAAATAAACCAATCCTCCTATGATGTTTCTGCAACTCATTTTCTTACAGTGTTGAGAAAAATAACTAATCCAACATGTTAGCAACCTGTGTGAAGATTACTAACTCATATAGTAATACCCGTGAAAGCTCTAGACAATAAACTGTGTAGTAGCTCAGCAGGCATCATACTTCCACAGAGCTTCAAATGAGAAGGAAAGATAAGCCAGTCATGGAGCAAAGATCTAAAATCTGCAGCTGTAGCTGAGTCTCAGCTACAGAATTGGTACAGCTTTGTGATTTTCCATGGGTGAGTTCACTTAAAAACCCTTGATTCCAGAACAGTTACTCAGCTCCTTTGTGAGGCTTATTTTTTTCTTTCTTTCAGCATCTCCTGATTTCCATGAAAATCTCTTATTAAGATTCCAATTTCTAGGGCTTGGCATGGTGGCACACATCCTTAATCCCTCCATTCAGAAAGTTGAGAGGTAGGTGGATCTCTGATATCAAAGCCAGCGTCGTCTATATAACAACTTCCAGGCCAGCCAAGGCTACACTGTGAGATCCTGTTTCAGAAACAAACAAAAGATTCTCATTTTCAATTATCCTCAAGGATATTATAATGCAGTGCTGACATCTTCCAAACCAATTTGATTCAAGGTTTACTTTAAGAAATCTATAGAGCTAGGTATATAATACCTCTTTATTTTTCACATTATTCCTCATATTTCTGTGTTACCTTAAAAAAATCTCAGAAATATATATGCATTTCTCTGTCCCTTCCCACTCTCCATGTTACATTCTTTAAAGCAACAGATTCCTAAAACAATTGGCATTTTTTCCTTGTACACTTGAATCTATCTTTCAATCAATGTGTGGTCTTAAATTAAAATGAGTCAGGCACTTCCTTTTGATATCTCTTGATGATTCTCTACATCCTACAGAATAAAGTCTAAGCTTACAGATCCAACTTAGAATAACTGTTTACTCCATGCTTTTGACTTTCATACACTCTGCCCTAGACCTTTCTCTCATCTTTTAAGCTTGGCTACCGAGCTTAACTTTTCCAAGAAACAGCAGTGGTTCTCAACTGTAGGTTGAGGTCCATTGGTGGCAGGGTCAAATGACTCTTTCACAGGAGTTGCCTAAGACCATCAGAAAACAGATGCTTACACTGCAATTCATAACAGTAGTAAAATTACAGTCATGAAGTAGCAACAAAAATAATTTTATGGTTGGAGTCACCACAACATGAGGTCACAGCATTAGGAGGTATGAGGGCCAGTCTGAGTTAGAGGCTCCTATCTTCCACCATATCATTCTAAAATTTCCCCCACTTCTTCATTTTATTTTCTTTGAACTCTGTGCAGTCAAAGATGGTATTTTAATTTTCTTTACGCTCAGAAACTGGCACCAAGTAAACATGGAGTTTACACGAAAGAATGAATGAGTTGAGTAGACAAGGTGACAAACTTAACAGAATTATCTGCCCCATACCTAGCTAGTTTTTTCTGAGTATAATTATTAAGTTCCATCAAAGCAAATTTATCAAATTTTAGCAAAGAGATCCAAGGGAAAACTCAGTTCACTTCCAATTCATTTGATTTTTTGCTTTGATACAAAATCTTAGTATGAAAGACAGGCTGGTAAAATAAAACTCTGTGTCTTCAACCTCCCACACATCCTGAGATTACAGGAACTCACCTCCATGCCCATTATAAATTTCTTGTTTTTAAAGATCTCTTAAATTACCCTTATATAGTGTGTGTGTGTGTGTGTGTGTGTGTGTATAAGTATGTGCAGAGTAAATGAGTTATCTTCCTCAATCACTTTTAGTCTTGTTTTATGATCTCTCCCTGAACCTGGAACTGGCTGTTCTCTGGCTAAAAACTCCCTAAGCCATACCTGGGCTCATCTGGACAACCAATCACCCCCCCCACACACACACACCAAGAGTTTCAGGTGCACACTGACACAAACTGCTTTCATGTGAGTGGTGGTGATCTGAACTCTGGTCCTCATGCTTGTAGAGAAAACACTTTACCCACTAAGCCACCTTCTTATCACCCCTATAATCCTCCTTTGTCTTTGCAAGCAAACATTTCTTAAGATATTTGATCAGACTTAACAAATATATTTTTAAGTCAGTGAGATGGCTCAGTGAATAGGAGTACCACAATGACCTAAACTCCAGGCAATAGGACCCACAAGATGGAGAGAAAATAGGCATTTTAAGTTGTCCTCTGACCTCCACATGTATGTGTTTATAACACACAATAGCACATAAGCCTGCATGTACATTCCTAATTACATTAAAAATATAATAAGGAAACAGTACAACATTTTCCGGGAATTATATTTAATAAGGGTTGAAGACTAGTAACTGCTGCGACTTGGGGAGATTGCTCTGCAAAAACACAACTTGATGCTCTCCCAGGACTTGAGTTTGGTTTTTGGCACTGACACCATGTGGGTCACAATTGCTAGTAACTCCAGCTCCAGGGGATCCCATGCCCTCTTCTGGACACCAGGGCACATGCACTCAGGCATGCATACCCGACACCCACACATAAAAAGAATAAAGATGCTACAATTAAAAGGTGCACTTCACCATTTCACCACTTCTTCAGGCTCCCACGTTCCAATTCTCTGTCATCTGTTCAAAGCACTGCAAGGCAGGACTACCAAAGTGTCCCAAATTTTCTGAAGCATTACTGAATTTCAGTTACCTCTTCCCCTAATGAGAAATACCTTTGATGGCAACTGTCTTTCACTAAAGTGAAAATAAATCAACACAAATGAAATGAGTTATTACAATTAAAGCAGAAATCACAAAATTTGGAGACAGAAAAATTAGTTTTATTTTTGATTTTTTTAAATTTATTTATGTATAGAAGTGTTTTGCCTGCATGCATGTGGGTGCTAGAAATTAAATCCATGTCTTCTACAAGCTCAATAAGTGCCCTTACAGCTGAACCATCTCTTTAACCCCACAAAATTGTCAATCCTGGCTGACTTACACAAGATTGTGAAAATCTAACCTTCAGGTGCTCCCATTTGCCAAATCTACTTGTGTCAGATCTGTTTGTGTCTCTTTAAAGAGTCCTGATAGTGTGTGTGTGCATGCTTGGACTCGAAAGAAAGAGAGAGTGGATCTGTAATTGAAGCATTTATGCTAACTGAACCCAATGTCATATTCATTAAATGATTCTTTAATATTCATCAAAAATAAAATAAAGTTATTATAATCAATTCTAAACCTGTCACTTTAGAAATTAATCAACTGACAATTTTTTAAGAGGGCTAGTCTTGAGTGTTTCAATAATAGCTTGTTACATAAAATGCCTCAAAAATTTATCATAAGACCAGCAAGGAAAGAGGGAATCCACTCCCACAAGTTGTCATCTGAGCTCCCCAGCAAGGTGGCTCAATGGGTAAGGACACCTGCCAACAAGTCTGATGACCTGAATTAGATCCCTAGAATTCACATGGAGGAAAGAGGAAATCCACTCCCACAAGTTGTCATCTGAGCTCCACAACTGTACCATGTCAAACTGATAGGAGCAAACACCCACACACATGTACACAGTTAAAAGAAAAAAAATAACATACACTATTCCATATATACCATAACTATCATGTTAAAAAAGCAATGCAGCACAAGGATACATCACGTAAAACATCTACTCTTGCTTGTGAAATTTACCTTTTATTTATTAATCTACATTTCCTTTTTGCTCTTGAGTTAAAGTTGTCCAGTGTACTTGGTGTCCTTCAAAAGACAAACAAATAACCAAAAAAAAAAAAAAAAAAAAAAGCAACACCAGAAAAGACACAGACTTTAAAATAGCAAGACTCCATGAAGGTTTAGAAGAGAGACACTGTCTTTGTAACATGGGGAAAGGAGAGACAAAGGAAATAAAAACTGGAGAAAAGAATGACAACCACTCTGTTCTTCCAAAACTAATGGTTCATGTTTATCAAACAAGAATGTTTCCAGAAAGTGAATATCAGTGTTACACAACAGAAAGTAAGAAAAAGGACACAGGAAAACTGTGACATTCAAAGCCCAACCACATAAGCATGCATTTGTCTCTGGCCTAGATGATTAATTTTACATAAAAGAAGTAAATACAACCAATCAAGAAATGTTACAATGCCACATTAGCCACAATCATGAGAGCTAAGCTTCCACAGAAATTTTCTTACTGACCATCCAGGTCAAACCCCACAGCACTCAGAAGACTCTGATGCCCACTCTCCTAACAGAGCTAATACCACCAGTGACTGCTGGGATTCACAAAAGCTGGGATTCTTTGCTCACTAATCTCCCCTACACAGTCTCTGCCTTTAAATGTGAAATGAAGTTCTGTCAAATCTAACAAAAGCATTCTGGCAGCCAAAACAGAAGTGAACATAGCATAGCACTTACTGTTCACACCAATTTAAAACCAAAATTAAGTAATAATCCACAAGGAAATCAACAAAATGCCCTAACTAAAGGGAAAAAAAAAACCCTTTGGTATTTTGAAAATTTCAGACACTTATATAGAGGAATATAATGTTCGAAATAGTAAGTACTTCTTTGGATCTATGAAAACAAGAAGAAATGTAAGAAGGCCCATCTTTGGGTAGATTCTTTACAACCAAATCATTCAAACCCCAGTTGTTAATTCTTTCTGAATCTTGCCACAGGTTTGTATACTCTACCTACACATCACTAGGATCTGAAGACCCTCCCTTCCTTTATAGCCAATCAAAAAGAGCCTGCTTAGAATGTAAACACTCCTTTAGATTCAGAGCCACCGGGATGTGTATCCAAACTGATAGCACTGCATTGTTTTTTACCTGTTCCACACAAGTAAACTTGGTGAAGGCATTTCATTGGGGTACAATTCAACCCTGCCCCTGTCATTTATAATTTTCTATACAACTGAATTGTTTAAAGCTTTGTTATAACCTCGGAAAAGTGAGGATGGGAAGGAGCAGAAGCCTAAGGTGGCTAAGTATGTTAGCTGAGGGGCAAAATATAAGCCAATTTTCTTCAAAAGGCTAATTGGTATCTTTTAAAACCCTTGTTTTCAACAAAACTTCATGTAACACCACCTGGAAACACAGGACATTTCCAATTTGGAATAGAGGAGGGGGCAGTTCTGCTCCCTGAAGAAAACAGGGAATACGGAGGTTCCCCTCTCACTCTCCCAGTTGCATTCAGTAAGATACAATGATGGCCAGCTTGGGTCCCTTCTCGTTTTCTACTCCTACACAATCTCAGGCATAATTTGGGACAAATAACACACTGATTAGGCCTCTCTGTCCCTCCTGTGTATCTTGGGTCTCGCTTAATTAGAAACTGTGCCTCGGAATCCTGTCTCACACCCACCACTGCATAAGAGGAGATAACCTCACCTTCTCTACCTGGAGAACAATGTAACCCAACTCTGGCCAGTAGATTTATCTCAGGGAAATAGGAAGTGGCAGTGGATTCCCTCAAACCATCCCACTCTGGGCCTAAGAAGCCAAGCTCTTTCCCTAGCCCAGAGCCTCACCCAGCACTGTCTGATCTCTAAGTGAGACCTGGAATCCCATACCTCTGTAGTGCACCCTCAGGTTGTTCTGTGAGATGCCAATGTAGCTGAACTTGTCCTTCAGGCTCCAGAACCTGGGCAGTGAAGTCTTCTGCTCATCCATGGCCGGGTATAGGCTCTTCAAACGCTCTGTGGCTCCTGCTCATAAAGAGGCCTCCAAACTCCTCGAGGTCTCCAAGGTTGGGACCTGAACACATGCAGCTGATCCCGGAATGCCTGCAGCCCAGCCAGGGACATGGCCAGGCCAGGTGGAACGCTGACAGGGTTGGCCGCTGAGGCGGTGCACAGGGGCGGCATGGGTGGCAGAGGATGGGGCAGGATGGAGGCCACCTCAGTCCCTAAGCCTCCACCAGGTGAACCAGCCTGGGAGGAGTCGATGCTGGAGGCCATGGGCGCGGGCAGGGCATCTCCAGAGCCAGAGGCCCCATTGTCAGCTGGTGGCAGAGGCTGCTCAGACATCCCTGCAGTGACTCAGAGAGCGGCTCCTCCACTAGTCACCGCTTCCTTCTGTGCTTCCCTGGGCGCTGTCATTGTGACGCCCAGAGGCTCTGTCACTGTGAAGCCTAGTCTGCGCGCCCCGAAAGTCGGGGCGCAGCGGTTGAGGAGACCCGCTTTGGGTGGGCCAGGCTGCGCGAGGAAGCCTCCGCCAGGTGGTGGCGGCCAGGTGACCCTGGGTGGTGGGAAGGCAAGGGGCGCTGGCGGGCGGGCCTGGGTGAGGTGGGGAAAAGAAGCAGAGAGCCTGTGAGGGGCGTTGCTCTCCCATCTGTTTCCGGTGGGCAGGTAGGCTGTGGAGATGCTGTGCGGGGGTGGAGCCAGCAGAGGGGGGTGGCGACAGGTGCGCCTGCCTGCTGGCTGTTTGGCAGCTTCTCAGGTGCAGGCTCAGCCCTGCTTCTCCTAGAGCCATTCCCTCAGACTCAGTGAGCATGCTTTGCACCCAGGGAGAGCAATTGAGCCCTGCTGGGCCACAGGGAGCTGAGCAAGGGGTTCACCAGTGAATCGATAAAGGACTGCAGGAAACCATTTCTGAAGAAGTCTCTCTCTTAAAACAGTTACTCTTTCGTTATTTAATTAATGAATGAGAAGTCCCTGTGAACTTCATGGAGGGAAAAGGAGCCACTTTAGGAATACCAACCAAGACAGGCAGATGGTCAAAGGGCAGGAACAGGAAATGCTTGTGCATTCAAGAAGGGCTTCTGGAGATGTCTAAACATTTTAGGAGCGCATTAATTCTCATCATAGGCCTCTTTATTATTTAGAAAAAATTATGCCCATTTTTTAACATGGGAATCTTTACTTGCTGCATAGCAAACACCCCCAAACTCAGTGACATAAGATTTATAATTAAACATATCTGTGGAGCAGGATTCTTCTGACTTTGTAACTTTCTATTGCTAGAAAAACAAAACAAAAACAAACAAACAAAAAAAAAAAACACATGATTAAGGTGACTCGTGTAAAAGAACGCATTTACTTAGAATTGATGAGAGGAGTGAGGATGGATGAAGGAGGTGAGAAATGGGAAGAAAGATGATGGAATACAGATGAAGGAGGAGAAATGAGGGAGGATGGTTGAATGAGGAGGAATGAGGCGAGAGAGATGAAGGAATATGGACAAGGGAGAAGGGATAATGGAGGGAGGATGAATTTGGAAGAATGATAGAGGTGAGTTGAAGGAGGACGTAATGTGTGAAGGAGGGAAGAGGGAGTATGGAGTATGGAGGAAGGAAGAGGGATAAGGGTGGAGAGATGATGGAAGAAGGATGAGGGAGAAGAGGTGAGGGAGGAGGGAAAATGGATGAGGGAAGATGGGTTGGGTAGTAGGTAGGAGAGAGGATGGAGGTGGGAAGAGAGAAGAGGGAGGAGGGAAGAGAGAAGTGAGATGGAGGGGTAAGGATGATGGAATTGAGATGAGGAAGGAGAAATCAGGGAGGATGGATGAGTGAGGAGGGCTGAGGGAGCAGAGATGAAGGAGTAGGGATGATGGAGTAGGGATGATGGAGGAGAGATGAGGGAGGAGGGATAATAGATGAGGGAGTGGGGATGAGGGATGAGGGAGGTGGGATGAGTGATCAGGTATGATGGAGGAGAGATGAGGGAGGAGGGATGTGATAGGAGGGATCATGTTGTAGGGATGATGAAGGGATGAGGGAGGAAGGAAAATGAAGGAGGTATGATGCAAAAGGTTTGAGTGAACTTGGAGGAGGGTGAGAGATGGTGGTCGAAGGAAGAAGGTGAAGAGATAAAGCAAGAAGTTGAAGGGGGGCGAGATGAGAGATGAGTGAGGAGGGATGAGGGAGGAGGATTATTGGAGGTTGGAAGAGGGATGAGGGACAATAAATGTGGGAGGAGGGACATGGGAGAAAAGATGAGGGGGGAAGGATGAAGGATGAGAGAGGAGGGAAGATGAAGGTGCGAGGAGGGAGGAGAGATGAGGTAGGGATATGTGTGGATGGAAGAGGGAGGAGGGAGGAGAGAAGAGGGAGGAGGGATTCATGAGGAAGGAGGAGGGGTGAGGGAGGAGGGGTAGGGAGGAGGTATGATGGGCAGAGATGAGGGAGTAAGGATGAGATAGGAGGGATGAGGTTGTAGGATGATGAGGAAGACATGAGGGAGGAAGGAAAGGTATGAGGCAAGTTGGAAAAGTGAGCATGGAGGAGTGATGAGTGATGATGAAGGAGGGTGAAAGTATAAAGGAAGAAAGTGAAGGGAGGAGAGATAAAGGAGAAGGGTTGTGGGAGGAGGAATGAGAGAAGATAAAAAAAGAGAAGGGATGAAGGAGGACTGAAAAGGGAAGAGAGATGAGGGAGAAAGAATGAGGGAGGAGGATTGTGGGAGGTTGGAAGTAGAACGAGGGAGAATGAATGGGGAGGAGGGATGAGGGAGCAGAGATGAGGGAGGAAGGGGGATGGAGGAGGGATGAGGGAGGAAGGATGAGGAAGGGGAGAAGAGGGAGGAGAGATGAGGTAGGAGGAGTGAGTGTGAATAGATGATGGATGAGGGATGAGGGATGAGGGAAGAGGTAGTAGGAAGGCGAATTAGGGAAAAGAGAGGAGGGAAGAAGGGAAGAGGGATTAGGGAGGAGGTATGAGGGAGAAAAGCTGAGGGAGAATGGATAAGGAAGGGTGAGGGTGGAGGGATGAGGGAGGTAGGATGAAGGAGCAGAGGAGTGATGATGATGGAGGGAGGAAGGAGGAGGGAAGAAGGAAACAGGAGGAGGAATGAGAGATGAAGGATGATAGACTAGTGGAGACGGAAGAGGGATGATGAAATAGAGATGAGATGAAATAGTAGAGGTGAGGGAAAAGGGATAATGGAGGAAGGATGAGGTTGTAAGAATCAGGGAGGAGAGTTGAGGGAGGAGGTATGAGTAAGGAGGTAAGAGAGAGGATGAAGGAGAGAGGAGGGAGGGAGTTGGGTTGAAGGAGGAGAGATGAGGAAGGGGATGATGGATGAGGGAGTATGGGTGAGGGATGAAGAAGGAAGGATGATGGAGGAAGAATGTGGGAGGAGGTATGACCAAGGAGAAATGATGTAGGAAGGAGGAGGATGAGGTCTGAAGGATAAGGGAGGAGAAATGAGGGAGGAGGGAGAAGTGATGAGGGAGGAAGGATGAAAGAGGAGGGAGGAGGGATAAGGGAGGAGGGATGTGGGAGGAAATATTAGGGCGGAGGGATTTTGGAGGAGGAATAACGGTGGAGGAATGATGGAGCAGTGATTAGAAAAGAGGGTTCAGCAAGAAGGGAGTAAGGAGGAAGGATGATGGCTGTGTGAGAAGAGATGAGGGAGGATCTCATTTGGGAAGAGGGTTAAGGCTGGAATAATGAGGGAGGAGTGTGGAGGGAGGAGGGTTGAGGTAGGAGAGAGGAGGGATGTGGGAAGTGAGATGAGGGAGGAAGGATGAGGTCAGATGGTGAGGAGGCAGAGAAGGTTGAGTGATGAAGGAGAAGGGAAGAGGGAAGAGGGAGGGAGGAGAGAGGAGGGACAAGGGAGGATGGAGGTTATATGGAGCATGGAATAGCAAGGATGGAGTAGGGAGAAAGGATGAGGTTGGAGTGATAAGGGAGGAAGAAAGATGTAAGGTGGAGGAAGGATAATGGAGGAGGGAAGAAGGAGGCGATCTGAGCATGGAGAGATAAAGGATGAGGGAGGATAGATCAGAGAAGAAGTATGAAGCAGAAGAGATGATGGAGGAGGAATGAAGGATGAGGAAGGAGGGAGGAGAGCTGATGGAGGAGGGATGAAGGAATAGTGATGAGGGTGGAGGTATGAGGGAGGAGGTATGAGGAAGGGGTGATGAAAAAGGAGGGATGAGTGCAGAGCGAAGGAGGAGGGAGGAGAGATGAGGGAAGTGGTATGAGGTAGTGTGGATGAGGGTGAAGAATGAGGGAGAAGGGAGGAGGGAGAAGAGATAAAACAGGAGGATGAAGGGAGGTAAGATGATGGAGGAGGGAGGTTTGAGGAGGGTTGAGGGAGGAGGGAAATGAGAGAAAGGATGAGGTAGGAGGGAGAAGGGATCAAGAAGGTGGGATGAGGGAGTAGGAAATAGGGAGCAGAGAAGAGGGAGAAAGGTGGAGGGAGGAGGGAGAAGGGAGGAGGGAAGTGGGAGAATGGAAGATGAAGGAAGGAAGAGGGAAAGGGAGAAGGGAAGAGAAAGCAGGGAAGAGGGAGAAGAGATTAGGGAGTAGGGATGATGGATGAGGGAGTATGGATGAGATGAGGAAAATGGGATGAGGGAGAAGGGAGGAGGCAGGAGGTATGAGAGAAGATAAAAGACAGAGTAGGGATGAGATAGGAAGAATGAGGTAGAAGGGATGATGAAGGAGGGATGAGGGAAGAGGGAAAAGGCAGGAAGCATGAGGCAAGAAGATGGTACAATTATCTAGTCACAATGTCGTTATGACATCACAATGGTACTATTAGGATATCACAAAGACAATGTGTCATCACAATGCTACTATTGTGACAACACAATGGTACTACCAACATTGTTACTTTAGAATATCACAATTCTATTGTGACATCACAATGGTACTATTGTTTTGTCACAATTCCATTATGAGATCAGAATGGTACTATTAGGATATCAAAAAGATATTGTGACATCACAATACTAATATTATGACATCACAAGGGAATTATGACATCACAATGGTCCTATTAGGAAATCACAATTGTATTGTGACATCACAATGGTATCACTGTGACATTAGTAGAGAATTATGAGATTACAATTGAATTGTGACATTACAATGGTACTATTGTGACATCACAATTTTACTATGACATCACAATGATACTATTCTTTAGTAACAATGGCATTATGACATTACAATGGTACTAATAGGATATCACAAAGACATTGTGACATCACAATGCTACTATTGTGACATCACAAGGTTATTATGACACCACAATGTTAGAAGTAGGATAACACAATCTTATTGTGACATTACAATGGCTCGCTTGTGACATAACAAGAGAATGATGACAATACAGTTAAATTGTGACATCACAATGGTAGTATTGTGATGTCAAATTGTACTATAACATCACAATGGTACTATTCTCTAATCATAATTGCATTCTGATATCACAATGATATTATTAGGATATCACAGAGACACTGTGACCATACAATGCTACTATTGTAACATCATAAGGGAATTATGAAATCACAATGGTACTAGTAGAACATCACAATCTTATTGTGACATCACAATGCTTCCTATGTGACATCACTAGAGAATTATGATATTACAATTTGAGTTATGACATCACAATGGTACTATTGTGACATCACAATTGTATTATGACATCTCAATGGTACTGTACTCTAGTCACAATGGCAATATAACATCACAATGGTACTATTAGGATATAACAAAGACATTGTGATATCACAATGCTACTACTGTGACATCACAAGGGAATTATGCCATCACAATGGTTGTAATAGGACACCAAAATCGTATTGTGAAATCACAATATTTCTATTGGGAGTACACTAGGGAATTATGACTTTACTATTGAATTGTGACATCACAATGGTACTATTGTGACATGATAATTGTACTATGACATCACAGTGGTACTATTCTCTAGTCCCAATTGCAATATGACATCACAATGGTACTATTAGGATATCACAAATATATTGTGATGTAAAAAAGCTACTCTTGTGAAATGGATAATGTATTATGTCATCACAATGGTACTAGTAGGATATCACAATCATAATGTGACATCACAATGGTATGATTGTGACACTGCTAGGGAATTATGACATTACAATTGACTTGTGAAATCACAATGGTACTATTTTGACATCACAATTGCACTATGATATCACAATAGTACTATTCTGTACTCACAATGGCATTATGACATCACAATGGTACTATTAGGAAATCACAAAGACATTGTGACATCATAATGCTACTACTGTGGTATCACAAGGGTATTATGACATCACAATCGTCCTAGGAAGACACCAAAATCCCATTGTGACATCACAACGGTACTAGTAGAGTATCACAATTGTATTGTGACATCACAACTTTACAAGTAGGACACCACAGTCGATTTGTGACATCACAATATTTCTATTGGGCCACCACTCAGGAATTATAATGTTACTATTGACGTGTTACATCTCAATGGTACTTTTAGGGCAACAAAATCGTATTGTGATATAACAATGTTGTGATTGTATCATTACTAGGGAATTATGGCATTGCAATTGACTTGTGATATCACAATGGTAGTTTTGTGACATTCCCAATTGTACTATGACATCACAATGGTACTATTAGGATATCACAAAAAATATGACATCACAATGCTACTATTGTGACATCGCAAGGGTATTATGATATCACAAGGTACTGGTAGAACATCACAATCAGATTGTGACATCACAATTGTTCGATTGTGACATCACTAGAGAATTATGACATTACAATTGAATTATGATATCACAATGGTACTATTTTGACAAAACAATTGTAACATGACATCAAAATTGTATTCTTCTCTAGTCACAATGGCATTATTACATCACAATGGTACTATTAGGATATCACAAATACATGGTGACATCACAATGCTACTATTGTCCCATCACAAAAAAAATAATGATATCATTACTACCAGCAGGACGATATACTCCTAATGTGACATCACAACTATTCTGACATCACAATGTTACTCGTAGAACACCACAATCATATTGTGACATCACAATATTTCTATTCCGTCACCACTAGGGAATTATGACAATAGTATTGAATCGTGACATCTCATCGGTACTGGTAGGGCATCAAAATCATATTGTGACATCACAATGGAGTGATTGTGACTTTACTAGGAATAGTGACATTGCAATTGACTTCTGACATGACAATGGTAGTATTGTGACATCACAATTGTACTATGACATCACAATGGTAATATTCACTAGTCACAATGGCATTATTGCATCAAAATGGTATAATTAGGATATCAGAAAGACATTGAGGCATCACAATGCTACTATTGTGACATCGCAAGTGTATTATGACATCACAATGGTATTAGTGGGACATCACAATGGTATTAGTGGGACATCACAATCATATTGTGACATCACAATTGTTTGATTGTGAAATGACTAGGGAATTATGACATTACAATTGAATTGTTACATCACAGCAGTAGCATTGTGACATCTGAATTGTAGTATGACATCACAATATTACTATTCTCCAGTCACAATGGTATTATGATATCAAAATGGTACTATTAAGATACCACAAATACACCGTGACTTCACAAGTGTATTATGACATCACAATGGTACTGGAATGACATCACAATTATAAAATTGTGACATCACAATGGTTCAATTGTGACATCACTAGAGAATTATGAGATTACAATTGACTTGTGCCATCATAGTGGTACTATTATGACATCACAATTGTACTATGACATCACAATGGTACTATTCCCTAGTCACAATTGCATCGTGACATCACAATGGTACTATTAGGATATAACAAAGACATTGTGACATTGCAATGATAGTATTGTGACACTGTAAGGGAATTATGACATAATAATCATATTAGTAGGACATCACAGTATGATTGTGACATTACGAGAGAATTATGACATTAAAATTGAATTGTGACATCACAATAGTACTATTGTGCCATCACAGTTGTACTATGACATCATAATGGTACTATTCTCCAGTGACAATGGCATAATGACATCACGATGGTAGTACAATGCCAAGGACTGACCCAGTCGGGTCCCAGAACCGCAGGAGAATCAGGGATTTGGATATTCAGGAAGGCACGGGTTCGGGGATGATAGACAGACACAACATCAAGAAGGCTTTGAATCTGCTACAATTTACTCAAGTCAAGCTAAAACTTCTATAGTGATTATATAAAGAAGCACCTTGAAGTTGGCATACTTCCCGGATCATTTAGACTTTTACCAACAATATAAAGTTTACATTTTAACTCGAAAGTGTAACCAGTGCCCACAAGAAATCTTGGCCTAAAAGCTTTTAATTAAAGCAAACAAAGGACATAAAACCTCAAACTCGTGGTTATTTATGCAGATTTATTGTTACTAACTAAGCCAGGGGCTGTTATGTTTCTCCAAGCCAAGTCCGCTAAAGATTTACGATCCTCCTTAGAGATAAGGCACCAACGGGGTCTCCTCCCATTTGTCTTGCTAAAGATTTATTATCCTCCTTAGAGATAAGGCACCAAGGGGGTCTCCTCCCATTTGTCTTGCTAAAGATTTACGATCCTCCTTAGAGATAAGGCACCAAGGGGGTCTCCTCCCATTTGTCTGGCTAAAGATTTATTATCCTCCTTAGAGATAAGGCACCAAGGGGGTCTCCTCCCATTTGTCTTGCTAAAGATTTATTATCCTCCTTAGACATAAGGCACCAAGGGGAATGAGCTCCAGCCAGTCTGTCCATAAAACATAGTATAATATAAAACCTTCTGACCTCCTATGTTTACCCATCTTCTTCCTGCTTCATCATAAACACCTGTGTATGGTAATGGTTTTGCAGTAGTTTTGTACTGTTCCCATGCTATCTCTCCCTAAAGGAGGAGCCCGCTACTTTCCCCTAATCTTGTAATGCTTCCTGCCATGAATGACTGCAGTGGGAATGCCCAGAGCATTTATCTTGACAGATCCTCATGAAATATTTTCCTTAGAAAGACCTAAAGCTCTTGCTCTTTCATTACCTATAGTGTCTGGATTTTCCACAAGCAATTCCTGATACTGAATCTGATTCATTACTTCTCCTAAGATTTTATTTTTCTTCCACTCTGTTCTTGCTAAAACTTTTTTAATAATCTATCGGAAATGTCTTTCCTTGGATAGTTAATTGTGCTATTCCAAGAATCATAGAGAAACAACAAAAACATCATTAATCCAACCTCTCAACAGAGGAAGCATAGGAATCTCGGAGTACGTCTTTTTGGCTTAGGTGGCCAGGGGCAACAAATTGCCAGAGCCCTCCAGGGAGCCTATTTCTGAGGGAAACGTATCTCCCATCTAGCAGCACAACCATTGTCATGCTACACAGATGACACTGGAGTTGGTGTGGCACTACTAGGATATCACAGAGATAGTATAACTTCAAAAGGCTACTATTTTGTCATCGCAAGGAAAGACTAAAATCACAATGGTACCAGCAGGACATCACATTCATATTGTGACATCACAATGGTTTCATTGTGACTTCTCTAGAGAATTATGACATTACAATTGAATGGTGACATCACAATGGTACAATTGTGATATCACAATTGAATTATGAAATTACAATGGCATTATTAGGATATCACAATAACATTGTGACATCTCAATGCTACTATTGTGACATCGCAAGGGAAGAATGACATTAAGATTGTATTACCAAGAAAGCACAATGGTATTGTGATATTACAAATTTACTTTTAGGAAATCAAAATCGTATTATGACATCATAATATTACTACTAGGATACCACAATTGTACTGTGATATCACAATGGTTCGATTATGACATTACAATTGACTTGTGACATCACAACGGCAGCAATGTGACATAACAATTGTACTTTGATATCACAATGGTAATATTCTGTAGTCACAATGACATTATGACTACACAATGGTACTATTAGTACAACACAAAGACATTATGACATCACAATTTTACTATTGGGACATCACAATAGTACCAGTAAGAGATAACAATGGTATTGTGACATCACAATGGTGCTACTGCGACATCACAATTGTACTATGATGTCACAATGGTACTACTGTCCATTCACAATGGCATTATGATATCACAACGGTTCTATTAGGATATCAAAAAAACATTGTGACTTCAAAATCTACTATTGTCATATCACTAGTCTATTATGACATCACAATGGTACTAGTAGGATATCACAATCGTATTTTGACATCACAATGGTGTGATTGTGACATACCTAGAGAATTATGACATTGCAATTGAATTGGCACATCACAATGGTACTATTGTCCCATCACAATTGTACTATGACATCACAATGATACAATCATACTACTCTCAATTCACAATTTGAATTATGACTTTACAATGGTACTATTAGGATATCACAACGATATTGTGAATTCACAATGCTACTATTGTGACATCGAAAGGGTATTATGACATCACAATGGAACAAATAGGATAACACGGTCGTATTGTGACATCAAAAAAGAATTATGACATTACAATGGAATTGTCACATCACAATGGTACTATTGTGACATCACAATTGTACTTTGTCAAGGCACAATCGCATTATGACATGACAATGGCACTATTAGGGTATCACAAAGATATAATGACACAATGTTACTAGTGTAACAAGGGTATAATGACATCACAATGGTTCTAGTAAGATGTCAATAATATGATTGTGACATCACTAGATAATGGTACTATTGTGACATCATAATTGTACATTGACATCACATTGGTACTGTACTCTACTCAGAATGGTAATATGACATTACGATGGTAGTATTAGAATATCAGAAAGACATTGTGATATCACAATGCTACTATTGTGCTACTATTGTGAGATCACAAGGGAAATCTGACATCACAATCGTACTAGTAAGACATCACAATCGTATTATCACATGACAATTGTACTATGATATCACAATGTTACTCTTCTCTAGTCACAATGGCATTCTTATATCACAATGGTATTATTATGATATCACAGAGACATTGAGACATCACAATGCTACTATGGTGACATCACAAGGGAATTATGACATCACAATTGGACTACCAAGATAGCACAATGTTATTGTGACATTATAATGTTACTTGTATGATAACACAATGATATTGTGACACCACAATATTACTTATAGGACACCACAATCATATTGTGACATCACAATATTTCTATTGGGTCACCACTAGAGAATTATGGCGTTACTATTGAATTGTGACATCTCAACGGTACTATTAGGGCATAAAAATCGTACTGTGACTTCACAATGGTTCGACTGTGACATCAGTAGAAAATTATGATGTTACAATTGAATTGTGACATCACAATGGTACTATTGTGACATCTCAATGGTACTATTGTGACATCACAATTGTACTATGACATCACAGTGGTACTATTCTCTAGGCCCAATGGCAATATGACATCACAGTGGTACTATTAGGATATCACAAAGATATTGTGAAGTAAAAAAGCTACTATTGTAAAATCGATAGTGTATTATGACATCACAATAGTACTAGTAGGATATCACAAAGATAATATGACATCACAATGCTACTATTGTGACATCACAAGGGTATTATAATATCTCAATGGTACTACTACAACATCACAATAGTATTGTGACATCACAATTGTTTGATTGTGGCATCACTAGAGAAGTATGATATTACAATTGAATTGTGATAATACAATGGTACTATTGTGAAAAACAATTGTACTATGACATCACAATCATATTCTTCTCTAGGAACAATGACATTATTACATTCCAATGGTACTATTAAGATATCACAAATACAATGTGACATCACAATGCTACTATTGTTACCTCACAAGGAAATTATGACATCACAACTCTACAAGCTGAGCGTCAAAATCATACCGTGAAATCATAACTCTAGTAGTGGAGTATCACAATAGTATTGTGACATCACAATGTTACTACTAGGACACCACAAACATACAAGTAGGACACCACAAGGGTACTAGTAGGGAATTATGACATTACATTTGACTTGTGACATGACAATGGTAGTCTTGTGACATCACAATTGTAATATAAAATCACAATGTTACAATTCTCTAGTCAAAATGAAATTCTAATATGAGAAAGGTACTATTGGGATATCACAAAGACATTGTGACATCACAATGCGACTATTATGACATATCAAGGGCATTATGACATCACAATGGGAATATTAGGATATCACAAAGACATTGTGACACCACAATGCTACTATTGTGAAATCGCAAGAGGATTATTACATCATAATGGTACTAGTAGGACATCACAAACGTATTGTGACATCACAATTGTTTGATTCTTCCATCACTCTAGAACTATGACATTATAATTGAATTGTGGCATCACAATGGTAGTCTTATGACATCACAATTGTAATAGAACATCACAATGGTACTATTCTCTAGTCACAATGGCATTCTGATATGACAAAGGTACTATTGGGATGTCACAAAGATATTGTGACATCACTATGCTACTGTTATGACGTTGCAAGGGTATTATGACATCGCAATGGTACTAGTAGGATATCACAAATGTATTGTGACATCACAATTGTTCGCTTGTGACATGACCAGAGAATTATGACATTACAATTGAATTGTGACATCACCATGCTACTATTGTGACATCAGAAGTGAATTATAACATCACAACTGTACTAGTAGGACATAATAATAATATTGTAACATCACAACGTTACCAGTAAGACATCACAATCATATTGTGACATCACAATGGTTCTAGGAGGACATCACAATCTCATTGTGACATCACACTGGTTTCATGGTGACATCCCTAGAGAATTATGATATTACAATTGAATTGTAATATCACCATGCTACTATTGTGACATCAGAAGTGACATATGACATCACAGCTGTACTAGTAGCACAGCACAATAATATTCTAAGAATCACAATGTTACCAGTAAGACATCACAATCATGTTGTGACATCACAATGGTTTGATTGTTACTTCACTAGAGAATTATGACATTACAATTTAATTGTTACATCACAATGGTACTATCGTGACATCAAAACGTTACTATGAGGTCACAATGGAACTCTTCTCTCGTTTCAATGGCATTATGACATCACAATGGTCCTATTAGGATATTGTGACCTCACAATTCTACAATTGTAACATTGCTAGGGTATCATGACATAACAATGGTCATCACATTCGTATTGTGACATCATAATGGTGTGATTGTGACATCCCTAGAGAATTATGACATTACAATACTATTGTGACATCCCAATGGTATTATTGTGACATCCAAATTCTACTGTGACATAACAATTGTACTATTCTCTCGTCACAATGGTATTATGACATCACAATGGTACTATTTGTATAAAAAAAGACATTGTGACATCGCAATGTTACTATTGTGAAATCATAAGTGTATTATGACATAACAATGATACTAGTAGGACAGCACGATCATATTGTGACATCACAATGATTCTATTGTAACAACAATCGAGAATTATGACATTATAATTGACTGGTGACATCACAATGGTATTATTGTGACATATAAATTGTACATGACAATGCTACTATGATCTAATCACAATGGCATTATGACTTCACAATGGTACAATTCGGACATCACAAAGACATTGTGACTTCATAAAGCTACCATGGTGACATCTCAAGGGTATTATGACATCACAATGATACTAGTAGGACATCACAATCATGCTGTAACCTTACAATGGTACTAAGAATTATAACATAACAGAATAATATCATCACAATGGAATTATGACTTCATAATAGAATTATGACATCTTAATGGAAGTATGACATTACAATGGAATTTTGACATCACAATATTATTACGTATTCATTATGGAATTATGACAATATAATGGTAGTATGATATCATAAGGTAATTACAACATCATAATGGTATTATGATATCCGAATGGAATTTTGAGATCATAATGGAATGTCTTCCTAATAAAATTATGAAGTTATCATTTCATTATAATGATATTATGACATCTTTATTTTCTCATGATAACCTTATGGATTCTATGATATCACAAGCCTAATATGACTTCACAAATGCATTCTTTTTCTAATTATGACAGCATCATGGGATTATGATATCATAAGGAATAATGACATCTCAATGGAATTTTGGCATCAGAAAGAAATTATGACATGATTATGGAATTATGACATCATTATGGAATTAGAAAATTACTATGGTATTATGATTTAATAAAATGATTGACTGTTATGATGTTATAATGTTATAACATCATAATGGAATAATGATATCAGAGTGGAATTTTGACATCATAATAGAATATGAAATCATAAAGGGATTATGTCATCACCATGGAATTATGACATCACTATCATATTATGATATCATAATGGAATTATGACATCATGATGAAATTAGGACATTACTTTCTCCTGAGTTCCTAAATACACAGGGACTGGATATAGCACATGTAGATTTTACCTAAGAGTTTTCATAATTATTATTGTATTGAAAGAGAAGGATCCTTTTATTGGACTTAAAGTGAAAATGTTGGTATACTGTTCTTTTGGAATGTATGCACCTTGATCTTGTTCATTAAAAAGCTGATTTCTCTCCCCCAACTATCTGTGTTCAAACCCAACATTACATTGTGATGTTTATTCTAAGTATCACCTGTATCAAGTTTGTGTAAACATGCCACCATTTGTTCTCCAATTTGTCAATTAAAAACCAACAACAATGCTGGGCAATGTAGAGGAGAGGGTGGTTCAGAGTGGGAGAAGAGGAAGGAGTAGTAAGGAGAAGGGAAGAGACAAAGGAGAGGAGGAGAAGTGGCAGGAGCAGAAGGTGGGAGAGAGAGGCTGGAGGAGAGGTCTGGAAACCATGTGCAGAAATGAACTGGACCTAAGATATCTCTAAAAGCAAGTATAAAGGGTAAAATCTGAATGGTAGGAACTATGCGGGCTTGGAGGTTTAGGTTGGAGTAACTATTGCCCGGCATTGTGTTCTAGGTTAACAAAATAAATCCTAGTCTCTGTGTGGTGATTTTGGCTAAACAGCTGTTTAGGACTAATAGCAGCTTTACTAAAGGATAAATAAATAGTAAATATTATTAAACTGATACAACAAATGTGCTATACAACTGAACAGAGTTCTAAAATAATACAAAGGCCAATAAATACTTTTAGAAAGAGTTCAAAATTCCTAGTCATAACTCTGGTTTTATGTTTGCTTTGATCACCTTGGCAAAACAGGCAGTTAAGAAGTGTTAGGAGTAGCCCAAGCTTTCCCCCTTCTATTTTTGGTACTATTGGCAGAGTATAAATGTAGTTAAGAGAAGAATAATATATTGGACACTTACTTTTGTTAATTAAACACAGAAAGATCAACAAGAGGCATTCAAATGCAGGTTAACTTACCTGAAGTGTGCAATAATCTTGATGGCTGGATAAATGATTCTATGTTTTGTTTTTTTGTAATGACTCTTATATCCCAATGAAGGATCAGAAAATAATATGATTTTAGAGAATTAGTTCTTAAATAGGGATATGCACCAAAATTCCTCATGGACCTTTCTCGAAATGCCTACACCATTACCAAAGCTTTCCTACTGAATATTTTGGTTAAGGTCAAGAACATACTTTAATAGTCACACAAGTGATTCTGATGTACATACATATCACAACACATCAATTCTTAGACTAAGCAATAAACAAAAGTTGGTTCTACAATCAACAAAAGTTTGTACTCTGAAGCTTCCATACCACATATAAATCTTCTAGGAAGTTCTCAATCAAGAACTTAGAAGCAATCCACGTTCCAAGTAATACCTCAGATCCTGAACCCCAAGCCCTTTAAAATACACACAAGCCACGTACTGGCTTTGGGTTAGCAAATTTTAGAAGATCCAGCTTCTCTGCAGAATTCAGAAAAAATGAGCGACTCCATTGCTTAATCCTCAACTCTCAGTTTTAATAATGACCCTGCCAGAAAGACTGTTACAACCATGAGCTCAACCTTTGTTCAACTAAGTACTTAAAAGCACCAATCTTTTGTACTGTAACAATTAGGGCCTCTTTTTCCAAAACCAACATTTTCAAGATTACAACTTTCTAGTTATAGCATATACATTTATGAATCATTTCAAATATAATTATCCAGGAAGAAAAAATGGTTAGGGCAACCAAAATTTACACTTACATGTCTCTTCCTTTCCTGACAATATTTACTTCAAAATAATAAATCCCATAGGATGCTGGTATTGGATGCGTGGCTGGAACAGATGCTTCAACATTGGGAGTTTTACAATGATCTACATGTGAAATGAGAAAAACAAAGGACGTGCGATTTTCAAGTGAAAATCTTAAACAGTTCAAGACAATAAGGCACTTAGATGAAATTTAATTTCTGTTCTCATCATTTCAAGTAACTGAAGAAGTGACAAAACATTTAATATTTCAATGAATTGAATGTGCAAAATAGCTGCAAATAACCAAAAGACCCTTCGCACTATCTCTTGGTTGTATTAAGAGTTCAGAATCTAGCCAGGCGTTGGTAGCTAGCCAAAAAACTCTTCCCACTATCTCTTGATTGTATTAAGTGTTAAGAACCTAGTCAGGCATTGGTGGCACAAACATTTGATCCCAGCACTGGAGAGGCAGAGGCAGGCAGATCTCTGTGTGTTAGAGGATAACCTGGTCTACAGAGTAAGTTCCAGGAAAGCCAGGGCTACACCGAAAACTCTTGTCTAAAAAAAGTTTTCAAGAAAAAAAGGTCAGAAGCTAAGCAAGGAGATTCCTGGATAGGCTATTGTGAGGTTGTCTTGTGGGTGCTGGGAATTGAACCCAATTCCTCTGCAAGAACTACTGAATCAACTCTCCATTTCATAAACTAGAGAAATTTAAGGCTATAATTTTCAGTTATTCTGGATTGGAAGCACATGAGATAATGATCTTAATTTAATTGGATCTAAATCTGCATTTAATTTGTAACATTCTTATACATTCTTTTGCAAAACAGACCACTTTTTAAACTGGGAATATTTGTATGATGGCATACTATTAAATAAACTACATTAATAGGCAAATCTCATCAAGAAATTATAATTCTGTTATTTGATATAATCTTATCATTTGTGAATAAAGACTAACCCACAATTTTTTGGTTTGGTTGGTTTTGTTCTTTTTTTTTTTTTAAGACAGGCTTTCTCTTTGGAGCCTTGGCTGTCCTGGATTCACTTTGTAGACCAGGCTGGCCTCAAACTCAGAGATCCACTTGCCTCTTCCACCTCCAGTGCTGGGATTACAGGCATGTGGCACTGTGCCTGGCTTGATCCCCAATTCTTGAGTCAATAACAGTCTATTGAGAAGTACAGCTCCATATTTTTCTCTTAAGAAATGAGATAACACAATATTGTACTGGTAATATTATAGAGCACCTGATGAGTAAGGCTTTTAACCTATTTTTTTTAATTATTTTTATATTAATTACAGTTTTTTTTTCACTTTATATTACAGCTGCAGCCCCCTCCCTCATTCCCTCCCAATCCTATCCTCCCTCCCATTGACTCTTCTTCCAGAGGACCAATTTTCTTTTCTTTTTTTCTTTTTTTTAGTGCAAACTTGATGGCATTTATTTGTATTGTTGCCTGCCATTTCCAGATCTGGAGTTATGAGCTAGATTTTAAATTGTTTAAAACTTTTTTAAATTTTTTTATTAATTGCACTTTATTCATTTTGTATCCCAGCGTAAGCCCCTCCCTCCTCCCCTCCCGATTCCACCCTCCCTCCCCTTTCTGCATGCATACCCCTCCCCAAGTCCACTGATAAGGGAGGTTCTCCTCTCCTTTCTGATTTTAGTTTATCAGTTCTCATCAAAAGTGGCTCCATTGTCCACTACTGTGGCCTGGTAAGGCTGTTCCCCCCTCAGGGGGAGGTGATCAAAGAGCAGGCCAATCAGATTATGTCAGGGGCACTCCCTCTTCCAATTGCTATGTAACTCACTTGGACACAGAACTGCAGTGGGCTACATTTGTGCAGGGGTTCTAGGTTATCTCCATGAATAGTCCTTGGTTGGAGTATGAGTCTCTGGGAAGTTCCCTGTGTTCAAATTTTCTTGTTCTGTTACTCTCCTTGTGGAGACCCTGGAGGACCAGTTTTCAATTCCCATCAACCACATGGCAGCTCACAACTGTCTGCAAATCCAAGATCTGTCAATATCACACAGACACACATGCAGGCCAAACACCAATGCACAGAAAGCAAAAAGAAAAATGAAAAGGCGAATATGTATCCTTGGACAACACCCAGGACTCAGTTCTACCCTTCCACTGTGGGTTCTAAAGATTGAACTCAATTTCTCTGACTTGCAATGAGCCATTTCACAAGTTCGCCATGAAAACATTTTTATAAAGGCAAAAGCAAGACTCAGCCCTAAGACCACAGAGAGCCAATGAAGTCAGCTAGTAAGACGTAACCGGGAAGTAGCAAAATGCAGCCTGCCCCTCCACATCCCAATAATTTTAACATGTGTAGGTGACAGATTTATGATGAGCTGAGAAACAACAACAACAACAAAATAACTCCATAAACATTCCAAACAGTCACGTGTATATGTGTGTGTTTGTGGGATGCATGAGAGAAGATGTGTGCATATGTGTGGAGACCAGAGATCACCACAGGTATTGTTCAGAAGGTATCACCAACTTTGCTGAGAAGGAAGAGGGAAGACTCTTACAAGCCTGGAATTCAACAGAGTAGGATACACTGGTTACCAGGGATGTGCCAATCTCTGTTTCTCAGGACAGGAATTACATATTCATGCCACCATCCATGCAGTTGGTTTTTAAATGTGTGCCCTGAGGCTCAAACTTAACCCCTCATGCTTGTGTAGTAAGCACTTTACCAGCTGAGATATCTGTGGCCCAATCATTTTATGCACAATAACCACTTAATAAGTAGACATTTATTGAATTGTAGTAACAGTGAAATAGATTTTCAGTAAACTGTATTCAAATAATTAGGTTAATTGACCATGCAAAATTCATGCATTAAAAATTAGACAGTCATAGTTGGGCCTACTCCTTGTGAGCTGTTGGTTCCCAAAACAATATTTGCCATTGCTTTTGGTTGCTCACCAGAATAAGATGGTTAAGACCCTACTGACAGACACACTTTAATCATAGTACGTAGAGAAAACAAGCAGGAGCTGAGCTGGAAACTTCCTCACTGATAGCTATTGTTCATAGTGCCAAAAGGTGCTTTGCAGGCCACTAGGGAAGAGCAGTCATCAAGAGTCTTCCTCAACTGTGGACACTGTGTGTTACTATACTACTGACCCGCCAAACAAGTTGTACCTACAGGTAAATTAAATAGTGGCATGATCAACCACACTTTGATTGTATTTAAGGTCCACTCACCTCTCATTCTATAGACCTGGCTAGAGCTAGAGGCTGGGGAGGTACTAATGGGGAATCTACTTCTTTTGTTTTGCCAAATAGACCCATAGACCCTGATGAGCTTGTAAAGTGGCTTCTAAGTGTTTATGTTTATGCCCATAGATTAGTGCTGTTGTTAGCTTTGGTCAAAAAAGCTTCTTTCTATAGTGGGTGGCAGCTAGTAGTCAAGTATGGAGAATAAGTGATCTCTGAATGTTCAGCCTGAAATAGAAATCTATAGTACCTTCTCCAAGGCTCAGAAAACATCACAGAGGAGATGTAGAGAGAATGTTGAGAGCTAGAGGAAGGAGTGGAGTACTGTGGAATGCTGTCTTCTAAGCATGGCAGAGTAAATGCACTCTTGAACTCTCAGCAGATAGGATTATCTGCACAAGCTTAGGTCTGTCAACATTGTGCTTCATGTAAAGGATCTACAAGTAAGTAGTTCATGGTTATAAGGTGAGGGAGAGACATTTTCTTCAGTGATGTAGGCACTGATAAGATGTTCTTGTTCCTGTATCAATCATCACCATGATATGTAAGCAACCTTAATGAAACTCAATGGGTTAAACACACACAAACACACATACCCCACACATGGGGAGAGGGTAAAAGAAAGGGATCAGTTGGAAAAGAAATGGAATTAGTGGGAATAACACAGGAAAAAAGAAAATATTGACTGGACATTTTAATTGGAATTCTAAATCAATTATTTTATTATTGGGGTTTTTAAATAACAAACAATAAATATTGGCAGTAACCAAAACTTATTTTAATTTACCAAAATTTTTTTTTGTCTTAGTCCGGGTTTTATTACTTTGCAGAGACACCATGACCAGGGCAATTCTTCTAAAGGAATATTTATGGGGCTGGGCTACAAGTTTCATGATGTTTCATGATGGGAAACATGGTGACACACAGGCAGACATGGTCCTAGATATAGTTCTACATCTTCTGCAGGCACCAGAAGGAGGCTGTGTGCCATACCGGGTGTAGCTTGAGCCTAAGAGACCTCAAAAACCACCCACACAGTGACACACTTCCTTCAACAAGGCCACACCTCCTAATAGTGCCACTCCCTGTAAGCCAAGCATCCAAATACATGAGACCAAAATTTTTATGGTATTTTAAAGTATCTGGTACTAACCACAACTTCTATGAGTGATCTCAAGATATATAAAAGATGTAATGTCTAATATATCTAGCACTATAGGAATAGCCCGGGTAAAGTGAACTGTATTCAGTAAATCATTTAATATTCAAAACAACCCAATGATTAAAAGTACTATGTAGCCTCATTTCATACCTGAGGAAAAAGTGAAATAAACCATGTCCATTTTAGAAACCTACTGATTGAGAATTCCAAGCCAGCATAAGTGCTGCAAATTAAATTCAAGAAGCGTACTCCAGCAAGAGTTCTGACCCCACATGAAAGATTTAGGGACACTAAGAATTCTGGAAGTCATGCCATATCTATCCTCATCTATTTTTTATCTGCTTTAAGGCAGGAGAAAAAGAGAATGAATGCCGTAAGGTGCACAACTTCTAAAAGTGCTAGTTGTTCTTGCATGGAATTTTCTCATTCGACATTTGTAACATAGGTTATATAGCATCATTTTTAAAAGTAAAACTTTTACAGAGATGGTATAATTTGTTCCAGATTGATAGACTCATGCTAAGTCCATGAAAATTAAAATCCTATACATGTTTTCAATATACAAAATATCCAAAAGTCTTCACAATCTTAAATCTATTAAGAGCCTTTGTTTATTATGCTCTTGTAAAACATTTTAGAAAAGTTCTGTAAATGTGAAAATGTAAATGAGTTGATTCATTATTAAATTTAAAAATCACAGAGGGGATGGAGGTGTAGCTTAGTGGTAGAATATTTGCCTAACACATACAATGCTCTAGGCCATTTCAACCTTTACATAGCTATGACCCTTTAATACAGTTCCTCATGTTGTGGTGACACCCCAATCATGGGCTTTTTATTCCCACTTAAAGCACTCCTTCCTAGACCCACAGTCTAGATTTTGGCAACTACCTGCAACTATTCCACCTCAGAAATACTAAATCCTAAACAGTCATTTACTACAACAGAATATATTAATTAATTATGACTTAGTTCACTTGAATTTAAATATGGGAATGGTGCTAGCAGAATCAAGATGTCACTTGGTCTATAACACAGCTTTTCTCCATACTCTGTTGAATGTTAAAAGCTTAGCAAAATGGCAAGCCGTTAAACAGAAAGATCTGATATTTTAACAGAAGTATATCCCTAAAGTGCACAACATGCCACTAAGTTAAGCCATCAGGGCAACAAGGCAAGGGACACAGGATAGAGGTGTTAAGAATGTTTCCTATATGAGTACAGATTCACCCATTCAATTCCAGCACATATGTCCAGCAGTATGGGAAGTTAACAGAATCAGAATTGGCATTAGAAAATTAGCCCACAATCCCATAGGATCTGACTTTTATCAACTAGAGTTCAAAATGTAGTTTGCTTTGCCTTTACTTAGACTTCATAAATTCAAAAGTTACTGAGGTTAATACTTTCTCCCCTTCCCTGAGGCTATTTCAAATATGTTATGCAATGAAGATTGTTTTATCAAGTTGGGTAGGGTGGATTACATCTACAATCTCATCACTTGGGAGTTAGAAGCAGAAAAATAGGAATTCAAAGTTGCTTTCAGCTACACATAGTGACTTCAAGGACAGCCTGGGCTACATGAGGCCCTGTCACAGTGGTTCTCGACCTTCCTAATTCTGAGACCCTTTAACAGAGTTCCTCATGTTGTGTTGAACCCCAACCATAAAATTATTTCATTGCTGCTTTGTAACCGTATTTTTGTTACATTTATAATCATAATGTAAATATACAGGTTATATAATATGTGACTCTTGGGAAAGATTCATTTGACCCCCAAAGGGGTTGTGAATCACAGTTTGAGAGCTGCTGGTGAGTGGAGAACACAAAGAAAATGAGAAAGGGTGGAAAGTGCCTAGATTATTTTGTCAAGCTGGGCCTGGTAGTGTTGACCTGTCACGCAGCTACATAGTATACTGAAGGAGTCAGCTTGAAAAATCAATGACTACAGGGGCAACTTATATAGACCCCATCTAAAAATATTAAAACAAGCTAGGAATATAGCACAGCAGTAAGCCATATAGACAGAATGCATTGAAATGCTACTTAAAAAATAAAAATCACATTCTGCATTCTACCCTGCAGTTTTTGCCTCTCTCCTAAATGATTTTTTAAATTTGTGTTCATTACAGTTCTTGGTTTGCCTAACACACAATGCCATGTAGCCACACTACAGTACCACAAGCACACAAGATATTTTTACTGTCTGAAAATTCCCTCTATCCTTAGTCTATTTGATCCCATTCCTTGGACAACCACACTTTTTCACTGCTTCTACTCTTTTACCCTTTCTACTTAGTCCTTTTAGACAGGCTGCCTTCACTTAGGAATACGAAGTTCAAATTTGACATGTCTGCATGACCTGATGGCTCACTTCATTAGTCACTGATCATATCCCATTACATCAAACTTCGTGGGTCTCTTGATCCCATCTGTCACCAATTACTGAAAGATATCTTGGTTGCTACCACTTTAAAGATCATCAGCAAATTTGGTGCAAACATTGACCAGCAGAGGAGGTTTAGGTATTCAGATGAGCTAGGTAAATTTGGGTATACTGCAAATGGGAAGTAGGATAAACATAGAGTTTGCTGTGTTAGTACAGCCAACCATCTCCAAAGTGGCTATATCATTGTGCATCCCCACTAACAATAATTTGAGGTTTTGTTGTTAGGTAGCCACACCAACACCTGGCACACTCTCAGGTTATGGTTAAAATTTAGCCATTCTAACATGAGTAGTTCCTGTTTGGGGTTTTGGGTTTGTTTTGTTTTTAAAGAGGCTTTTAATTTCAACTAAGTAGGTGTCAAGAACAAACCTTCAAGAAAAATCTAAGGCTGCAGAGTCAGACATGTGCAATGCTAGCACAAACACCAGTGGAATGTTACAATGCCAAATTAGCCAAAATCATGAGAGTTAAGCTGCCACAGAAATTTTCTTACTGACCATCCAGCACTCAGAAGACATTGAGGCCCTGTCTAAGAAAGCTAGTACCACCAGTGACTGCTGGGATTCCGGAAAGCTGGGATTCTTTGCTCACCAAATTCCCCTACACAGTCTCTGCGTTTAGATGCTTTTTATTTACCATAAACCACAAATGTAAAATGAAGTCCTGTCAAATCTAAAAAAAGCATTCTGGCAGCCAAAACAGAAGTAAAATAGCATAGCACTTACTGTTCACACAAATTTAAAAACAAAATTAAGTAATAATCCACAAGGAAATCAACAAAATGTCATTCAGCAGATTTCTTCTGTTGCTATACTCATTGAAAGAGTAGCTGATTTTACAAGGTTCTTCTCAAACCCCAGTTGTTACTTCTTTACGAATCTTGCCACAGGTTTGTATACTCTACATACATATCCCTAGGATCTGAAGACCTCCCTTCCTTTAGATCTAATCAAAAAGAGCCTGCTTAGAATGTAAACACTCCTCTGCCTTAGATTAAGAGCCTTGGGGATGTGTATCCAAACTGATAGCACTGCATTGTTTTTTACCTGTTCCACACAAGTAAACCTGGTGAAGGCATTTCATTGGGGTACAATTCAACCCTGCCACTGTCATTTATAATTTTCTATACAACTGAATTGTTTAAAGCTTTGTTTTAGCCTCAGAAAAGTGGGGATGGGAAGGAGCAGAAGCCTAAGGTGGCTGAGTATGCTAGCTGCAGGTGCAAAATATAAGCCAGTTTTCTCAAAAGGCTAATTGGTATCTTTAAAAACCCTTGTTTTCAACAAAACTTCATTTAACAGCACCTGGAAACACAGGACATTTCCAATTTGGGATAGAGGAAGGGGCAGTTCTGCTCCCTGAAGAAAACAGGGAATACGGAGGTTCCCCTCTCACTCTCCCACTTGCTTTCAGCAAGGTACAAAGATGTCCAGCTTCGGTCCCTTCTCGTTTTGTACCCCTACACAATCTCGGGCATAATTTGGGACAAATAACCACTGATTAGGCTCTCCCTCCTGTGTATGTAGGTTCTCGCTTAATTAGAAACTGTGCCTCGGAATCCTGTCTCGCACCACCACTGCATAAGAGGAGATAACCTCACCTTCTCTACCTGGAGAACAATGTAACCCATCTCTGGCCAATAGATTTATCTCAGGGAAATAAGAAGGGGCAGTGTGTCCCGTCATCCTGGATTCCCTCAAACCATCCCACTCTGGGCCTAGGAAGCCCAGCTCCTTCCCTAGCCCAGAGCCTCACCCAGCACTGTCGGATCTCTAAGTGAGACCTGGAAACCCATACCTTTGTAGTGCACCCTCAGGTTGTTCTGTGAGATGCCAGTGTAGCTGAACTTGTCCTTCAGGCTCCAGGACCTGGGCAGTGGAGTCTTCTGCTCATCCATGGCCGGGTAGAGGCTCTTCAAACGCTCTGTGGCTCCTGCTCAGAGGGAGGCCGCCACACCACTCGAAGTCTTCAGGGCCGGGACCTCAAAACCTGCAGCTGATCCCGGAATGCCTGCGGCCAGGCAGGGACATGGCCAGGCCAGGTGGAGCGCTGGCGGGGTTGGCCGCTGAGGCAGTGGCCAGGGGCGGCATGGGTGGTGGCGGGTGGAGCAGCATGGAGGCCACCTCAGTCCCTAAGCCTCCACCTGGTGAACCAGCCTGGGAGGAGTCGATGCTGGAGGCCATAGGCGCGGGCACCGCGTCTCCGGAGCCAGAGACTGCTCAGACATCCCTGCAGCGACTCAGAGAGTGGCTCCTCCACTAGTCACTGCTTCCTCCTGTGCTTCCCTGGGCTCTGTCACTGTGACGCCTAGTCTGCGCGCCCCGGAAGTCGGAGCGCAGCGGTGGAGGGGACCCGCTGGGGGTGGGCCGGGGGCGCGAGGAAGCCTTCGCCAGGCGCTGGCGGCCAGGTGACCCCGGGTGGTGGGACGGCAAGGGGCGCTGGCGGGCGGGCCTGGGTGAGGTGAGGAATAGAAGCAGAGTCTGCGAGGGGCGCTGCTCTCCCGTCTGTTTCCAGTGGGTAGGCTGGCTGTGGTGACTTTGCGCGGGGGTGGAGCCAGCTGAAGGGGTGGCGCCAGGTGCGCCTGCCCGCTGGCTGTTTGGCAGCCTCCCAAGTGCAGGGACAGCCCCTTGAGCCATTCCCTCAGACTCAGTGAGCCTGCTTTGCACCCAGGGAGAGAAATTGAGCCCTGCTGGGCCACAGGGAGCTGAGCGAGGGGTTCCCCAGTGGGTCGATAAAGGACTGCAGGAAACCATTTCTGAAGAAGTCTTTCTCTTAAAACAGTTACTCTTTCGTTATTTAATTAATGAATGAGGAGTCCCTGTGAACTTCATTGGGGGAAAAGGAGCTACTTTAGGAATACCAACCAAGACAGGCAGATGGTCAAAGGGCAGGAACGGGAAATGCTTGTGCATTCAAGAAGGGCTTCTGGAGTTGTCTAAACATTTTAGGAGCGCATTAATTCTCATCACAGGCCTCTTTATCATTTAGAAAAAATTATGCCCATTTTTTAACATGGGAATCTTTACTTGCTGCATAGCAAACACCCCCAAACTCAGTGACATAAGATTTATAATTAAACATATCTGTGGAGCAGGATTCTTCTGACGTAGTAACTTTCTATTGCTAGAAAAACAAAACAAAACAAAACAAAACAAAAAAACAACACATGATTAAGGTGACTCGTGTAAAAGAACGCATTTACTTAGAGGCTTACTTATAGTTTTAAAGAGTTAGTCCATGATCACCAGGACAGGAAGCATGACAGCAGACAGTTAGGCTTTGTGATGGAGAAGTAGCAGAGGAGCTCACAAATTGACCTGAAAGTTGCAGGCAGAGAGCCAGAGACCTAGAGAGCAAAAGAGAGAAAGAGAAAAAGAGACAGAGATTGGGGCTGGTGTGAGTTTTTGACACCTCAAAGCCCAACACCAGAGATATGCTTCCTCCAATACAGAACCTCCTAATCCTTTTCAAACAATTCCACTAACTGGAGACCAGTTAAGTATTCAAAGATACGAGCCTATGGGAGCCATTCTCATTCAAACCACCACAACTTCCCTGTGTCTTCTGCTTGAATGACCTCATCTCAGACATTCAAAGTGTGTTGGCTGTGGCCATGCCGCCCCTGGCCACCGCCTCAGCGGCCAACACCGCCAGCGCTCCACCTGCCCTGGTCGTGTCCCTGGGTTGGCCACAGGCTTTCCGGCATCAGCTGCAGGTTTTCAGGTCCCAGCCTTGGAGACTTCGAGTATGCCCATAGTTAACCCAGGGTAGTGAACTCCAGCAAGAAGAGGTCCAAGCTGGGGTTAGTTTTCAGTTTGTTTTTAATTAATCAACCTTTATACATATAGAATGCTCTGCTGGGTGCGGGAATAAGAAAGGAAGAGGAATTACAGCCAATATTGAAGTCAGTCAGGGCACCAGGTTGTGAGAAAGAAGGACTGAGAGCCAGCTGCTGCTCTTTAGAAACACATGCTTCTAGTTCAGGGGCAGATAGACCAAGGTCTGAAAAGGAATGGTTCTGCATCTGAATCAACATGTTGTCTTGGACAGAACACAAATGTTGCACTGCTGGTTATTGCCACACACCAAAGTAGAGTGTTCCTGAAGTCCAGGGTTCAGGGCAGAAATGGCCTACTGAGACACATGGGACAATACAAACGTACTGCTTTATATCATGATTTTTTTTTTTTTAGAAATGATTACAATGCATGAAACAAAACCCATGTAGAAAACCAGTTATTTAAGTGGAAACTGCATGTTTCATTCATCTGTTCTTGATGATTTTGTACAAAAAAAAATCACAATTTTGGATGGGATAGTCTTCATTAATAATGATTTGACAAGTTAATACAGTGTCAACTTTCTTCTGAGTTCCCTTTTAACATTTTTTTTCTTTCCAAACTCCTGTGGCCTTTCTTTTAATTGGCAAAAGCAACATCCTCTTTTCCACACTGATTTCTATGTCCCTCTTGTTGATAGTTGCTGACATGCAGAATGAATTATAATGGAACAACAACAGAAAACGTTCAGGAAAAACTCATCTTCTCCCTTACTGCTTCTGGATCAAAGGTCAAGTTCAGAATGAAACTCTAGATGAGGTAGGCTGAACCAGAAAATCTCTGAGACTCATTGAAGGACACCTGCCAGACCTGAAGGTACTATAGTTAAGTGGATGCTCCCTTGTGCAAGCAGCCAAAGGCATAGTTAGGAATGATGACTCAGGAAAGGGACCATAGGATCAAAAAATAGACAGTTTATGGAAACAGAGGAGAAAATGATAGTCCTTTAGGATGATGATAAATAGCTCTCTTAAGTGTCAAATATCATGGGGCTGCAACTTGCCTATACACTATGGATTGGCCCCAAAAGTGGTCTGCATGTTTTTCATCAACTCTTTAGAAACAATTGGATGAAACACACATTGCTAGGTTGCACAGAGATTGGTCCATTAAAAATTGGACCCAAGGCCTGGTACATGTTCTACCACTGGGCTACAATCATAGACCCCAGGGGGATAATCTGTGCTTGAAGTAGCACTATTGGAAGTGATTTAGTGAACCTGCTTTAGAAATCACTTATTTAATTATGGCTAATAATGCTTGGTAAGCTTTTAATATTTTTGGTTTGCTTCCTTTAAGCACCTTCAAACATCCACAAGGAGAAGTATGTCCACCAATCTGTGGGACTTTCTAAACCTTAGTATTTCAAAGATGTTAAAATATCTGTACCTTTCAAATGATAAAGCTCTTTCAAAAACTTCAGTCATTTTCCTTCTTCAGCTACAAGTATCTAACTTAGAAACAGACATCAACTATTGAAAGGTCCACAGCACTTGCTGTTACTGGCTGCCAATAGTCCCTCAGGCACTCCCTTTACCATAGTACAAATGGAAACTCACTATAAGTAATATATTTTACCTATAGGTAAAATTATAGTTGACTCAACAGCCAAGGACATGCTTCCATGTACTGTCCCATCCTCTGTGCTCATGGGACCCTTAGTGCTTGGCAAAATTATGTCAAGAACATCCTAAAGTTAGTGTAAATATAGGTGTTCCTAGTGTGAGCCTCTGTATTCACCCTAACATGTGAGTACATGTCTGCAAGTACTGCCCTAATCAGATTTGGGGGTTTTGTAGTTTTTGGTTTCTTTTTTTGCTTCCTTTGTCTAGACAGAGTTTCTCTGTGTACTCCTGGCTCTCCAGGAACTTACTATGTAGACCAGGCTGGTCTCAAACTCAGAGAACCATCTGCCTCTTCCTTCTGAGTGCTGGCATTAAAGGCATGTACCACTGTCCCCTGGCTAGTCTTTTTTGTCTTGTTTTGTTTGTTTGGGTTTTTTTGGGGGGGAGGGGAAAGGTGTTGTGTTATATGCTTTTGTTCGAACCACCCTTCCGGTGTAGCCTGGATTGAAACTTCGGTTTCCTCCTGCCTTCAACTCTCAAGTGCTGGACTTACAGGACTGCCTACTTTCCTCATCTCTCTCTGTGATTTTGTGTATGGGATCTTGTGAGTATGTGTGTATACGTGTGTGAGAATCTTCATGTGCTTGCATGTGACAGTCTGAAGGTGAGCCTCATCACCTTTAATTGAGGCTGGGTTGCTCACTGAACATGAAGGGCAGCTATTCCAAATTGTCTACTAAAGTGCTTGCTCAGTGCATCCCATATCTCTGGTTCCTGAGTAGAGGGATTAAATGTCGACACCAGGCCTGCCCAGCTTTTATGTGGGTTCTAGGAATGCAGAATGCAAACACTGCTCTTCATGCTTATACTGAGTCATCTCTCTACCCCACCTCTATTTTATTCTTTAATTATGTAAATACCTTTTTTCTCTTAGTGTCATCATCATACACACACACACACACACACACACACACACACACACATACCCTTTGAAGTTTTTCCCCAAACGATGTTCATAGCCAATGCTGAGAACCTATGTCAAGGGGCCTGGTGGATGTGCTCATGCTACAGATCTTGAAAGAGAACAATCATTGGGGAAGGCAGAGGCAGGTAGATCTCTGAGTTTGAGGCCAGCCTGATCTACAAATTAAGTACAGGACAGCTAAGCCTACACAGAAAAACCCTGTCTCCAGGAAAAAAAAAATGGAAGGAAGGAAGGAAGGAAGGAAGGAAGGAAGGAAGGAAGGAAGGAAGGAAGGAAGGAAAAGGATAATACTGGATTGTCCTGTGGACTCTAAATCCCATGGCAGGTGTTGTTGTAACTGAGGCAGAAGGAAATCAGAGACAGAAAATAGAAGATATTTATTGTCTTAGTCACTTTTTTATCAGCAAAACTCCATGACCAGGCAACCTATAAAAGAAAGCATTTAATGTGAGCTCACAGTTCCAGAGGATTAGATCATCATGGTAGGGACCATGGCAGCAAGCAGGCACACATGACCTTGAAGCAGTAGTTGAGGGTTTACATCTAATCCATAATCAGGAATCACAGAGAGCTAACTGGGAATGGCATTAGCTGTTGAAGCCCTAAATCCCCCCCCAACTTCCTGCCCCCTGCCAATGAAACACCTTCTCCAGCAAGGCCACACCTTCTAATTCTTCCCAAAACTGTTCCACTAATTTCAGAACAAGCATTCAAATACATGAGCCTGTTGGGGCCAGTCTCATTCAAGCCACCACTTACACAGAGAAAGTAAGGTCATAGCAAGGTGATGCAGACAGAGACCTGACCATAGCTAATAAATGCTCTAGCCACCCAACCCAGAGGAGGCAAAGAATAGTTTCTGTCTTTGGAGCTGGAGTGAGTATAACTCTGTGACATCTTGATTGAAAGTTCAGCCTTTTTTACTATAGTAGTGAAGGCTTCTATTACAGTAATCTATTAATTCGGGCATAAAAACCTGTATACAGACAAGTACTCCACATGTTGTGTAGGTTCAGGGAGAGGGTGCACAAAGTTGTGAGAACATTAAGTATACTATGTGTTGTGAAAGGCAAAGATAAATAGTAGGCATAGTTTCAACATCAGAATTGTAATGCTTTTAGCCCAGCAATGGTGGCACGCACCTTTAATCCAGCATTCAGGAGGCAGGGGCAGGTGGATCTAGTCTACAGAGTGAGTTTCAGGACAGCCAGAGCTACACAGAGAAACCCTAAATTAAAAAAGAAAAGAAGTGTAATGTAACGGTTTTAATTTAAATGTACTTTTTTAAAGACACAGAGCACAGTGTGCTACATAAATTTTATAGCTTGATAAGGCAAGTCATGTTTTCTTACTAGTCTTCATAATATTCTTTCTTCTTCTCTCTCTCTCCCTCCCTTCTTCACTCTCTTTCAGCTCTGCCACATTTCAGTAAAGAGATAGGTTATATAAGTATCTGGGTTAGTGGCAAAATTAAATTTCGGATTGAGATGTGAGCTGGGATGTCCTAAAAACAGAAGCCCAAAAGCCATAAATGATCTTTCCAGATGCCATTAGAAGGTCACCAGGGCTGCTGAATCTCATGCTGTTACATCTGAACCATTAGATGCCTCACATCACACCTACCCACTTACAAACCCAACATCACCAGGATCTCGTCTTGTGCTGCAGGTGTTCCAGGCCAGCTTTCTAGAACACCAGAGTCTGCCACAGGGTGTCTGATAGAATAGGTTGAAGGAAGTCTCCCAAATTCATTTGAAGGGAAAGGAAGCAGGAGAGTGAGATGGAAGGAGTATGGCTAGGCCTTGATGAATACTCAGGAAGTCTGCCTCCAGCTTCCCCTAGGGAGATCATGAGCACATACACATCACATAATTGTTGCTTCCCCCTGAGTAAGAGCCCAAACCCTTATAACCTGCACTACTTATTTATTAGCTGCAAGCCATATCACTCCCATGGTGGAACAACATTCTGCATGGGTGGCTAAGGAGCCACTGGCAACCAGCACTCCCAGAAGCCCTCAGGTGGGCACTGATTAGAGCACTAAGACATTCAAAGTGGTACATGCCTCCTACTGAAAACATTTTTTTTAAATCTGTGGGTAATAACTAATTTCATCTCAAAGAGTACATTGCTTAAGATATATCTGAGTGAGAAATGAAAAGAGACACAAATATTACTGAACATACTTGGAATTTCATGATTCTTCCAACTCATATGAGGGACATACACACAGCAAATATGTTCACATTTTCATATGGGAATCAGCTTTTAAAATGCAGATTTAAAAAGGACCCCAAGTCCATAACTATGTGTGATGGCTCATCTTGGCTCTCAACTTCACACACCTAAAAGAGGGAATCTCAACTGAGGAGTTGCCATCAGGTTGGCCTGTGGGCATGTCTGTGGGGCATTTTTCTTGATTTCTAATTGATGTAGGATGGCATAGTCCACTGTGGGCCTTTGGCATGTTCCTCAGGCTAGAGAACTTGGAACTGTATAAGAAAGGTGATTGAACCTCAGCTGACATGTGCACCAGTAAGCAGTGTTCTTCTGTGGTCTCTGCTTCAGTTCCTGCCTTCTGCATCCTCCTTTCACTTCCCTCAAGGCTGGACTATAACACAGAAGTGTAAGACAGATAACCCTTTCATCCACCAACCACCTTTTGGTCATTTTATTTATTTACAGCAACAGAATGCAAACTCAGACAGCCAGGCTATGCTGTACTCTTCACCCTGACCCTGCCATATTTGGTTCTGAGGTCTCTATGCCTTGCTCAACTCAGCTCTGTTGGCCAAGTACCAGTTTGTCTGTGCCTCCGTGGCTTGTCTCACTCTGTACTGACTCAATAGGTACAAATCAAATGGACTTAATGTTTCGTGAGTATGCTGAACAAGTATTCAGCTTCTATTTGTTGTGGTACAAACAAGTGTACCACACTGTGGGGGAGAAAGTGCTCTCCAGTTTAATAACTGCTGAAGCTCTAGCAATGTGGCTAAGGCATCTTGTCAAACAGAAATTGCAAAGGCAAATATCCCAGACAACCACTATAGGAGAGTGAACAATGCCAAGCAGAGAATAATAACAAACTGATGGGTATGAAATTGCAATTCAGAGTGCTTATAAATACTTCACAGGACAACTAAAACACCTGTGTGAGGCAGGGTTTGCCAGTGGGTCACCAGTAGGTGGTCTGAAGGGTCTGAATTCCCAGAGCTGAAAGTGCCAACCGATTACAGATGTCCTGGATCTATCTCCTGTTTGCCTGGGTCTCCAAGGTGCCCAACACTGTTGTTGATTGTCTCTACCTACCTTGGGTAAAACAAAGCACCAGACATGCCAGACATGTTATATAAATTAATGTGTAAATTATATGTCAATCAATCAGTAAATCTTATGAGATGGAGAATATAGCTGCATTGTTAGTGTTTGTCTATCATACACGAAGCCCTTAGTTTGATTCCTAGTACTGCATAAATCAGGCATAGTGGTAAATGCCTGCTAGCCCACAACTGGTAGGTTGATTGCAGGAGTATCAGAACTCTGCATCATCTTCAGCTACATAGCAAGTTTGAAGTCATCCTGAAATACATGAAACCCTGACAAAAAGAGCTGGGTGGTGGTGGTGCACACCATTAATCCCAGCACTCAGAACGCAGAAGCAGTTACATCTGTGAGTTCAAGGCTAGCCTGGTCTACATAATGTTTACAGCTAAGGATACACAGTGCATTTCCCAGCAATACATGGTGGCTCACAACTGTTTATAACTTGTTTGAAGGATTTTGATGCTCTTTTCTGGCCTTAATGCAGGCAAAACACACATACTCATAAAACAACAACAACAAAAATAACAACACATATTTTTATGTTTTAAATGTCTTTAAAAAGATTACAAGGCTGGAGGCATAACACTTGCCTTGCACATGTGAGATCCTGAGGTTTCTGTATGGTGATTTGAATGAGAAATGCCCCCAAAGTCTTGGTCTCCTGTTGATGACTTTGGCTGAGGAGTTTTGGGAAGAAGTATATTTCCAGGAGTGGGTGTTGAGTGCTTAAGGCCTCACTCTACTTCCCAGATCATTCTTTTTGCTTCATGCTTGTGGTTCATGAAGTGTGTTCTCAACTTCCTGTTCCTGCTGCTATGCTTTCTGCTTGTGCCCATTCCTCTGCTCTGCCATCACAGACTCATAAACCTTAAGTTAGATAAGGTTAAACTGGAGCGCTAAACCCAAATAAACTCTTTCTTCCATAAGTTAGTATGGCATCATGTTGTAGCACAATAGAAAAGTAATTAATATTGGCTCTCAAAAAATGACACGTGTTAGGTAAGCTTTTACAATGGCTAACAATCACTGCTGTGCTTTCCCCACTTGTAACACATACAAGTGATTCCTAGACACTTGTACAATGGATTTGTGTAAATCTAGACTATTCCATAGATTGAAATAGAGAATTCTGGTCAGTTCAATATCCTGAAGTCCCAGAGGCTGTCTGGAATGTTGTGGGTTTTCTTTCCTATAGCAAATAAACTATCACAAAATCTGGAATATGGTATACTCTAAATAAAATAGTTTCATCCTTTCTCCAAAAGCAGTTCTAAGGGTTTGCAATATATACATATATATATATATATATATATATATATATATATATGTGTGTGTGTGTGTGTGTGTGTGTGTGTGTGTAGGTATATTAAGGTTTTAATATATATAAATATATATGTATGAAATATATATATATACATATATATATATGTATATATATATATGCTGGGCAGTGGTGGCACATGCCTTTAATCTGGGAGGCAGATTTCTGAGTTAGAGGCCAGACTCCTGTATAGAGTGAGTTAAAGGATAGCCAAGGTTACACAGAGAAATCCTGTTTTAAATAACCAGTATATATATATATATATATATATATATATATATATATATATATATGGAGTGAGAGAGAGAAATTGTATCAACTTTTTTATTTTTATTAATTACACTTTGTTCACTTTGTATACCCCCATAAGCCCCTCCCTACTCCCCACACGATCCTACCCTCCCAACACCTTTCTTCAGGCATGCCCCTCCCCAAGTCCACTGATGGGGGAGGTCCTCCTCTCCTTCCTTCTGATCTTAGTCTATCAGATCTCATCAGGAGTGTCTGCATTGTCATATTCTGTGGCCTTGTAAGGCTGCTCCCTCCTCAGGGGGAGGTGATCAAAGAGCTTTATAAGACATATTTCAAACATGTAGGTTCCTGGAGAATATTTCAGTCTCTTTGAACTGTAGAAGTATTATAGCTCTTAAGCAACAGGAGAAGATTTGCTCTGTTTATATATTTTTTCCTGTGTGTGTGTACATATATTTGCATACATGCACGTATAAACACATATCAGAGAGAGTGCTGGAGTCAGGGGACAACTTATTCTCCTCCCATGTACTTTTTATTTTTAAAGATTTATTTATTTATTTATTTATGATGTATACAATATTCTATCTGCATGTACACGTGTACACCAGTAGAGGGCACCTGCACACCTTAAGATCTCATTCTAGATGGTCCTGAGCCCCCATGTGGGTGCTGGGATTTGAACTCAGGAATTTAACCTCTGAGTCCTGTCTGCAGCCCCTCTATCATCCATTTCAGGGATCCATCTTTGTAGTAATGTTAGTGTGGCAGGCACTGTTGTCCCCTGAGCCATTTTGCCATTTTGTCTGCCCCGTTTTTTTCTTTTTTTTTTTTTTGACAGTATTACCGTGTAGACTAGGAAAGTCACTAACTTGTTTTGTAATCCAGGTTGACATCAAACATTTGATCTTCTTTCCCTCTTTCACTTCAGTGCTAGGATTATAAATGTTGACAGTCACATTCAGTTTGATATTTGCCTTGTTTATCTATTTATATATTCAGTGTAATATATATGGATATTTTGCCTTAAGGTAGCTCTGTCCACCACATGCAAGTCTGGCAACCACAGAGGTAGGAAAGGGTCTTAGCTTCTCTGGGACTGTAGATAGAATTGTAAGCCACTGAATGCTGGGAATTAAACCTGGGTCCTCTGGAAGAGCATTAAGCATGGAGCACTCTCCAGGCAAATATTGGCTTCTGTGTTATTTTGTTTGTTTGCTTGTTTGTTTGTTTGTTTTTAGAGACTGTTTCTTCATGTAGCCCTGGTGATTCTGGGCTCAATTTGTAGACCATGCTGGCCTTGACCTCACAGAGATCCACCTGTCACTGCCTGCCACAGTGCTGGGATTCGAGGCATGCACCACTATGCCTGGCAGTTTCAAGCTATTTTAATCTTCCCCCTATGTCAAATCGGTGGGCTTGAACCCTATCAGAGAATTGGACAATCCTCATTGTGGAGCCAGTAAGAGGACCCAGGCCTAGGAAGAATATGAATGTCCTCTATGGAAAAAATGCCCCTCTGGTCTTTATTATTTTAGAGATGAGTTCACATTATGCAGTCCTCGCCAACTCAGAATTCACTGTGTATACCTCAGAGTTAGAGATTGGCTATCCTCTGCCCCTCAAAAGACTCTAGGTGTGTACCACTATGCCCTTTCTAGGAAGAACACCATAAAAAGGTATGCTTACATGTACATGTGTGCCTGTGTGCATATATGTCATGTGTGTGCTGGTGTATATGGTGGCCAGAAAATGGTGTTGAATCCCATGAAACTGGAGTTTCAGGTTGCTGTGAGCTGCTCAGCTGTGGCTGAGAACAGACCTCAAGTTGTCTGCAAGAACAGCAAGTGTTTCTCATCACTGAATTTTCTCTATTAATGGGCTTTCCATACAAAACAAGAGTGTTAGAAGCTTCAGACTCAGCAGCCTGAGCAGAAGCTCCACCACAGCGAAACCTGAGAATGGTGCGCATGCGTCAATTCTTTCATCACAATCACGTGTCCCAGGCATTCTGCTTGGTGCTTTCTATGATGGTGCCAGGCAACTGCTCTCTCGGATGGCAGCCCTCTTTTGATCCATACCCAGTGGTAAGCGCCAGGACCTGGACCAAGAAGTCAGTGTAGGGCTGCTACTGCTGTGGGGTTCAGCCACCTGTGCTGCCTGCCAGGGTGGCGGGCTGAAACCTGGAGGGTCGGGGGCACCAGTTCCCTTGGTGGGGGGCCTTGGGAATCCACTGCATGGGGCGGGCCAGTGAGTGACAAGATTCAGGCACAGAGACCTGCCCAACACCCATGGTGGGGGGGTTGGGTGGGGCTGCAGGAGCAGGGTTGTAGCAGGCTTCCATAGGGCAGGGTCAGGACTCTGGCTGAGCATCCATCTCGGGTGGACCTCTGAGAGCCCTGTGCCCTGGGACTGGCCACTGGGATAGAGGTGAACAGGCATTTCAGTGCAAATTCCTGGGTGCCTCAGATGCAGAGTGCTGAGATGTGCTCACCACTTGCTTGTTCTCCCACCTCAAACCTTCCTCCAAATCAGTCATAGGCCTAAGACGCTCTCACACACCACAGCGTTGTGAGTCATTTTTGCTGGAAGCCTGAGACTAAGGTTTGACAAAACAGGCCTACAGTGCTTTCTGAGCCAAGCAAGGTGGTATTCAGGACCCTGTGTTCTTGGTAGAGCTATGATGCTCCTCCCGTCTCTTTCCACGGAGACCCCTCTGATCCTTCTTTGCTCTTCTGGACTCACTGTTTACTGCTTCTCGTAAAACCTTGTCAAATGTCCACTATGGCTGCTGTTTTGTTTATTGTTATAGTGTTTTTTTTCTTTTCTTTTTTTCATTCTTTTTTATTTGGGGGGGGGGGTGTAAGTTCTTTGGTGTTCAACCACCACTTCTTCTGGAGAGTGTGGTTTAGGAGGATAAGGGTGCTGATGATTAATTTTTTCCCCTAAAGCGACAGTCTGTTAAGAGATAGATGCAGGAGTATGTTAGGACTATTAAAAAACCCTTTTTATTGTGAATAGTATTGAACTATCCCATTAAATTTTATCAGAACTGCACCTGGGTATGGGAGCTCATGCACTCTACTGAGGCAGGAGGATTGCCATGGGTTGGCAGTCCAGCCAGAGCTACCCAGCAAGACCCTGTCTTGAAAGAAAAGCGGTGCTAACAGCTGTTGCTTCTTGGAGAAAACAACCTGTCAGCCCTGTTTCTTATGTTGCAGGTGGGGCTGGAAATCCCCCAAACAGGATGCAGCTCCAGAAAGGGTCCTGGCTGCTCTAAACCATAGTTTTCCCCAGGGCCCCACAGGTGTCTTGTTTTCGGTCGCCATATGAAACCTGCAAGAGAGATTAAGGAGGTCGACCGAGGCAGTACTCTTCATTTCTGTTAGGATCCTGTTGCCTGTGAATGTTTAATTTTGAGGGAAACCCACACCCTGCTCTGGAGACAGATACCTTTGAGAAGCTGGGGCTGAATGCAGTCTGAGGGGGCAGCAGGTTGTTGCTCTTTGCCAGTACTACACTTGTGAGGAGAGGGAAATTGAGTAGTAGTGTTATTTTTTCATTGCCTTTCCATAGGGCCAATTTTTTTTTAATGATGAAGACAATTTTAGCCTTGATGAAATTAAGTTTTTTGGGGAGTTTTTAAAGGAAGAGATAATAATAGATTACTGTCTCAAAATTGTTCTAGGTCAAGTTCCCATTGCTTTTCTTCTTTTCTTGTTTGGAAATTAAATCATCCACTGGTTTCAGATTTTGCTGTATCTGCTAAAGTAAGTTAGACTCTCACCTCATTTTGGGTATTGAATCTTTTAGTGATATAGATTAATCAAAATGTCAGCATTGACTAACACATACAATCTTAGGGAGTCTCTCCTTGATCTAACCCTATGTTAGGACAGCTGTCCCAGGAAAATCTGAAAGCAAGAGAAATTCATTATCCATGTTTAATGCTTTTGCTAGCTCATGAATATTTATGAATAGGGTATGATGCTTGATTCAATAGTTACTTCAGTTTTGCTGGGTATTTTAATTGCTCCATCACAAAGAGCATTATTAAAACAGTAGGTCTTTTGTCTTTTCTTTGTATAATTCATTTGTAAACTTCAGCACTATTGGTTCTTTGAGATGCCATTTCTTGTGTAACCCACACTGAAGAGTAGCCAAGGACATACAGTGAAACCCTGCCTCAAAAAAAATCAAATCAAAACAAAACAATACAAAAACAAGATCAATCAAACAAAAAACAACTGTGGAGTAGCCTTAATTCAGAAATGATAAGAATATATCAAGGAGGGGCAAGATGGCGGCGCCGGGAGGACTCTCATTCTGAGCAGCAGCACAGCAGGATCAGCAAAGTGAACAGCAATCAGAACTCTCGGCCATAAAACACAGTCATTGTGTTTCCCAGGTGAGAGGATACCCCACGGTGGGGGATTCAATCAGCTTTTAACTCACCCGGCTAAACCGCGGAAGAGACCCCGGTTCCGCCAGACGCTTGGCTGCCGGCCGCCAGCCCCAGCCCCAGCCCAGAGCCACAAGCCAGTGTCTCTGGTCCCGGTCCCAGACTGAACCTTGGGCACCACACTATCAGAGACTGGAATTTTCAGTCGAGAGATAACCCCAGGGTACAGGAAACGATTGGGACCGGCCTTAGGTCACCCAGACATCCCCTGGAAAAGACTCGGGCGGGTTCCACGGGCACCCCAGGAGCCAGCCCGGAGCCAGAGCCGGGGACCCAGGTTCCGGCACAGAGCCCTGCCTGCCTGCGCGCCTGATTCGCCGCCAGAGATAGAAACGGCGGGTCTGATCTCAGAGCACTCAGCTCACCCCCAACCTGAATAGGTCCCCGGAAAATTACCCAGCTTAGGGAGCCACTCAGACTCCCAAAAACCACAAAGGCAGACACAGGCAGTTTCTGCGCACCAGACAGCTGGCAGAGACTGAGCCGCCATCACACAGCTGTGCTCCAGGCACAGGCAAATTTCTGTGGCCAGCCAGCTGGCGGACACTGAGCAGTGTGCACCAGGGAAAAAAAAGACACTAGGAGTCGGTGTCTCCAGAGAATCCACGGGGAAGGAAGGAAACTGTACTGATCTAAATCACCCAATCCTTCCCTAGAAAAAGTCTAGCAGTCTAGTGGGGCCGAGGCGCCAGCACTCAGCTGTGCTCCAGACACAAGCACAAACAGTTGAGGCGCGCCTGATGTCCAACTGGGTCACAGCAGCTGATCATTAAATTTGCAACAAGAAACCCAGAAACAGGGCAGCTGCCCCTAGGACTTCCCTGGGTGAGAGGAGAACCCTCTTGACTAACAAAGACCACAGTTACCACTCAGGTCTATATCCCTGAGGTGAGCAACTCCTGAAAAAACACCAGCCATCCAGGGACTATACCCAAAAAGCTGAGAAGACATCCTTCAGGAAAATCCAGCTTTCTGCAAAGGGGATTCTCTCCACCACAGGATCCCCAGGAACCACCAGAAAATAACCCCAAACTCCTAAGATAACACAATGGGTAGAGGCCAGCGTAAAAGCTCAAGCAACAAAAGACAGAGCAATATGGCATCTCCAGAACCCAGTTACCCAGGGGCAAGTAGCCCTGGACACCCCACCATAACTGAAATCCAAGAAGATGACCTAACAAGTATGCTCATGAAGATGATAACAGAGGAAACAAATAAGATTCGTAAAGACATAGAGGAAGATAAACTCAAACAGAATATTGCCATCCGTAAAGAAATAGAGGAAGCTGCAGCCAAACAGTTTATGGCCTTTAGAAAGGAAATGCTTAAAACACTGAATGAAATGAAAGAAACAGAGTTGAAGGAACTAAAAGAAAAACAGGAAAGTACAATCAGACAGGTGAAGGAAGTAAACAAAACAACTCAAGACCTGAAGATAGAATTGGAAAAATTAAAGAAAACACAAATGGAAGAAATAATGGAAAGGAAGAATCTAGGGAAGAAAACAGGAACTACAGAGGTAAGCATAACCAACAGACTGCAAGAGATGGAAGAAAGAATCTCAGGTGTAGAAGATACAATGGAAGAAATCGATGTATCTGTCAAAGAAAATGTTAAATCTGAAAAATTCCTGACACAGACCGTCCAAGAAATGCAAGACAATATGAAAAGACAAAACCTAAGAATAATAGGTATAGAGGAAAAAGAAGACTCCCTTCTCCAAGGCCCAGAAAATATTTTCAACAAAATCATTGAAGAAAATTTCCCCAAGCTAAAGGAGAGGCCAATTAGAATACATGAGGCCTACAGAACACCCAGCAAATTTGACCAGAAAAGAAAATCCTCCCGCCACATAATAGTCAAAACAGTAAGTATACAGAACAAAGAAAAAATACTAAAAGCTGCAAGGGAAAAAGGCCAAGTAACATATAATGGCAAACCCATTAGAATCACACCTGACTTTTCAACAGAGACTATGAAAGCCAGAAGGGCCTGGACAGATATCATGCAGACCCTAAGAGAACACAGATGTCAGCCCAGGCTACTATACCCAGCAAAACTCTCAGTCCTCATAGATGGAGAAAACAAGATATTCAATGACAAAAACAAATTTCAACAATACCTACAAACAAATCCAGCATTACAGAAGACACTGGAAGGGAAAATACAACCCAAGAAAGCTAGCTACATTCAAGAAAACACAGGAAATAAATAACCTCACTTCAGTAAAACAAAAAGCAACCAAGCACACAACCTGATGAGCACAGCCAACATCAAAATCAAGAGATCTAACAACCACTGGTCATTAATCTCTCTCAACATCAATGGACTCAACTCTCCAATAAAAAGACACAGATTAACAGAATGGATACGTAAACAAAACCCAGCAATCTGTTGCATACAAGAAACACACCTAAGACACAAAGATAGACATTACCTGAGGGTAAAGGGTTGGAAGACGACTTTCCAAGCAAACGGACCCAAGAAGCAAGCAGGAGTAGCCATTCTAATATCTGATAAAATAGACTTTCAACCAAAATTAATCAAAAGAGATGGGGAAGGACACTTCATACTCATCAAGGGAAAATTCCACCAGGAAGACATCACAATCCTGAACATCTATGCCCCAAATACAAGGGCACCCACATTTGTGAAAGAAACATTGATAAAATTTAAAGCACATATAGATCCACACACATTAATAGTGGGAGACTTCAACACCCCACTCTCAACAAAGGACAGGTCAACCAAACAGAAATTAAACAAAGAAACAATGTCTCTGACAGAGGTCATGAATCAAATGGACCTAACAGACATTTACAGAACTTTACACCCAAACACAAAAGAATTTACCTTCTTCTCAGCACCTCATGGAACCTTCTCCAAAATAGACCACATAGTGGGTCACAAAGCGAGCCTCAACAGATACAAGAAGATTGAAATAATCCCATGTATCTTGTCTGATCACCATGGAATAAAGCTGGACCTCAACAATAACAGAAATAACAAAAAGCCTACACACACATGGAAACTGAACAACTTGTTACTAAATGACAGCTGGGTCAGGGAAGAAATAAAGAAAGAAATTAAAGTCTTTCTAGAAATCAATGAAAATGAAGACACAACATACCCGAACTTGTGGGACACAATGAAAGCAGTGCTAAGAGGAAAGTTCATAGCACTAAGTGCCTTCAAGAAGAAATTCGAGACAGCTCATTCAAGCACCCTAATGGCTCAATTAAAAACCCTAGAAAAAGAAGAAGCAGACACACCAAGAAGGAGTAGACGGCTGGAAATAATCAAACTCAGGGCTGAAATCAATCAATTGGAAACAAATAAAACAATTCAAAGAATCAATGAAACCAAGAGCTGGTTCTTTGAGAAAATCAACAAGATCGACAAACCCTTAGCCAGGCTAACTAAAATGCAGAGAGACACCACCCAAATCAACAAAATCAGAAATGAAAAGGGGGATATAACTACAGACACTGAGGAAATCCAAACAATCATTAGGACTTACTTCAAAAGTCTATATGCCACAAAATTTGAAAATTTAAATGAAATGGACAATTTTCTTGATCGATTTGACTTACCAAAGCTGAACCAGGACCAGGTAAATCAACTAAATAGACCTATATCCCCCAAAGAAATAGAAGCGGTCATCAAAAGTCTCCCATCCAAAAAAAGCCCAGGACCAGATGGCTTCAGCGCAGAATTCTACCAGACCTTCAAAGAAGAGCTAACACCAATTCTCTTCAAACTATTCCACAAAATAGAAACAGAAGGAATATTACCAAATTCATTCTATGAAGCCACAGTCACCTTGGTACCTAAACCTCACAAAGACTCAACAAAGAAAGAGAATTTCCGGCCAATCTCCCTTATGAACATTGATGCAAAAATACTTAATAAAATACTTGCAAACCGAATCCAAGAACACATCAAAGATATTATCCACTATGACCAAGTAGGCTTCATCCCAGGTATGCAGGGGTGGTTCAATATACGGAAATCCATCAATGTGATCCACCATATTAACAGACTGAAAGAAAAAAACCACATGACAATCTCCCTAGATGCTGAAAAAGCCTTTGACAAAATCCAACATCCATTCATGTTCAAAGTATTGGAGAGATCAGGGATACAAGGCACATATCTAAACATAGTAAAGACGATATACAGCAAGCCTATAGCCAACATCAAACTGAATGGAGAGAAACTTAAAGCAATCCCACTGAAATCAGGGACAAGACAAGGCTGCCCACTCTCTCCATATCTCTTCAACATAGTGTTGGAAATCCTTGCTAGAGCAATAAGACAGTTGAAGGAGATCAAGGGGATACAAATTGGAAAGGAAGAAGTCAAATTATCACTATTTGCAGATGATATGATAGTATACGTGAGTGACCCCAAAAACGCTACCAGGGAACTCCTACAGCTGATAAACACCTTCAGCAAAGTGGCAGGATACAAAATTAACTCAAAAAAATCAGTAGCCCTCCTGTATACAAAAGACAAAAGGGCTGAGAAAGAAATTAAGGAAACAACACCCTTCACAATAGCCACAAATGACATAAGGTACCTCGGAGTAACCCTAACCAAGGAAGTCAAAGACTTGTATGAAAAAAATTTCAAATCTCTGAAGAAAGAATTAGAAGAAGATATGAGAAGATGGAAAGATCTCCCATGCTCATGGCTTGGTAGGATTAACATAGTAAAAATGGCCATCTTACCAAAAGCAATCTACAGATTCAATGCAATGCCCATCAAATTACCAACACAATTCTTTACAGACCTGGAAAGGAAAATTCTCAACTTCATATGGAATAACAAGAAACCCAGAATTGCTAAAACAATCCTCTACAATAAAAGATCTTCTGGAGGTATCTCCATCCCTGATCTTAAGTTGTACTATAGAGCAACAGTTTTAAAAACTGCATGGTACTGGCATAGAAACAGAATGGTGGATCAATGGAACCGAACGGAGGACCCAGAAATAAACCCACACACTTATGGACACCTGATCTTTGACAAAGACGCCAAAACCATACAATGGAAAAAAGATAGCATCTTCAACAAATGGTGCTGGTCTAACTGGATGTCTACATGTAGAAAAATGAAAATAGATCCATACTTGTCACCCTGCACAAAACTGAAGTCCAAGTGGATCAAAGACCTCAACATAAAACCAGACACATTAAATCGGCTTGAAAAAAAAGTGGGAAATACCCTAGAACTCATTGGTACAGGGGGAAACTTCCTGAACAGAACACCAACAGCACAGGCTCTAAGAGCAACAACCAATAAATGGGACCTCATGAAACTGAAAAGCTTCTGTAAAGCAAAGGACACCGTCATCAAAACAAAGCGACCACCTACAGATTGGGAAAGAATCTTCACCAACCCTTTATCTGACAGAGGACTCATATCCAGTATATATAAAGAACTAAAGAAGCTGAAAAGCAGCAAACCAAGTAATCCACTTAAAAAATGGGGAACAGAGCTAAACAGAGAATTCTCTGTAGAGGAATACCGAATGGCCGAGAAGCACTTAAAGAAATGCTCAACCTCATTAGCCATTAGGGAAATGCAAATCAAAACAACCCTGAGATTTCACCTTACACCCATGAGAATGGCCAAGATCAAAAACTCAAGTGACAACACATGCTGGAGAGGTTGTGGAGAAAGGGGAACCCTTCTCCACTGCTGGTGGGAATGTAAACTTGTACAACCACTCTGGAAATCAATCTGGCGCTTTCTCAGACAACTAGGAATAGCGCTTCCTCAAGATCCAGCCATACCACTACTGGGCATATATCCAAAAGAGGCTCAAGTACACAAAAAGGACATTTGCTCAACCATGTTTGTAGCAGCTTTATTTGTAATAGCCAGAAGCTGGAAACAACCCAGATGCCCCTCAATTGAAGAATGGATGCAGAAATTGTGGTACATCTACACAATGGAATATTACTTAGCAATGAAAAATAAGGAAATCATGAAATTTGCAGGTAAATGGTGGGATCTGGAAAGGATCATCCTGAGTGAGTTGTCTCAGAAGCAAAAAGACACACATGGTATATACTCACTCATATAGACATACAACATAGGACAAACCCACTAAAACCTGTGCATCTAAAGAAACTAAGCAAGAGAGAGGACCCTAACTAAAACGTCCAATCCCCATCCAGAAAGGCAAAGAGGATGGACATCAGAAGAAGAAGAAAACAGGAAACAACCTAGGAACCTACCACAGAGGGCCTCTGAAAGCCTCTGCCCTTCAGACTATCAAAGCAGTTGCTGAGCCTGATGGGCAACTGTTGGGCAGAGTGAACGGAATTTTAGGTAAGAACTGGGAAATAGTAAGAGCTGGAGAGGACAGGGTCTCCACAAGGAGAGCAACAGAACAAGAAAATTTGAACATAGGGAACTTCCCAGAGACTCATACTCCAACCAAGGACTATTCATGGAGATAACCTAAAACCCCTGCACAGATGTAGCCCAGGGCAGTTCAGAGTCCAATTGGGTTACATAGTAATTTGAAGAGGGACTGCCTCTGACATACTCTGATTGGCCTGCTCTTTGATCACCTCCCTCTGGGGGGGGGGGAGCAGCCTTACCAGGCCACAGTAGAGGACAATACAGCCACTTTTGATGTGAACTGACAGACTAAGATCAGAAAGGAGAGGAGAACCTCCCCTATTAGTGGACTTGGGGAGTGGCATGCAAGCAGAGGGAGGAGGGAGGGTGGGATTGGGATGGGAGGAGGGAGGGGCTTATGGGGGGATGCAGAATGAATAAAGTGTAATTGATGAAAAATTTAAGAAAAAAGGGAAAAAAATAATTTAAGAACCTTAAATGACTTTCAAAATTGGAGGAAAACATGGAGTTAGTCAATTGGCATGGAGCACGTCTCGCCCCTGGTGGCAATGGTCTCCTGAACCTACTCAGACCTCGGACACCACCACTGCTAGTTCTAGAACTGACGCAGGATGTTCCAACGAGGGGTTAAGGCTTCTCATAATATTTCCTATAAGCCCACACCTGTTTGTCTATATCTCCCATTTTTATTCATTATTAGCCAGATAGAGCCAAGTAATTGTGGTAATGATACTTGCTTTTTTGCCCAATGCTGGAATGCTAGTAAAGTTAGGTATGCCCTGGTTACTCGCATGCCTCACTGGGTGCCTATGCCCATTGATGCCCCTCACGCTATGACTCTCTTCAGACAGAAAAGGGATCTTGGAACTACAGCCACCATTGTTACTACGAACTCATTGACGGCTGTTGGAGCTACCACCAGGGCATTAGCCATGAGTCATACTGGGCAGACGGCTCAGACCCTGAATAATCATTTAGCCAATGTAGCTCATGCCTTAGTCGTACATAAAGGAATTAATGCTCAACTAAAAGGAAGCTTGATGGTGTTCAATCAGAGGATTGACCTCTTGCAGGAGCAAATTGATACCCTATGGCAAATCGCTCAACCTGGCTGTCAATGAAAGTATGCTGGACTTTGTGTCACTAGCATACAACATGAGAATTTCTCCTGCGCTGCAAATCTGTCTAAACAATTGTTGAGCTATATTTTAGGTAATTGGACTGGAGAATTCGATACTACGATGGAGCAGCTGAGAGTGGCCATTGTCACAGTAAATTCTACCGGAGTGGACGCAGGACTAGCCACAGGATTATCAACATGGATTGCTGCAGCCATGAATCATCTGAAGGAATGGGTGGGCATGGGAGTGTTAGCAGGCCTTCTGGTGTTGGTCTCCTTGGTTTGCCTGTGGTATATATGCAAGATTAGAGTCTCACAACAGTGTGATGCAGCCATGATCATTCAGGCCTTTAAAGCCATTGAAGCAGGACATTCTCCCCAAGCATGGTTGGATACCATAAAAAGCTAAAATGATACGCTCAGGATGCGAGGCTAAGCACTGCACTCAGGGTCAGCCGCTTTGGACCCAGAGAAGAGCATGTCTGATTGCATGCGGGTTGATGCCCCAGGTCCCGCCTCTGAGAAAAAGGTATCGGACGGGTCTGATGCTCTTTGGGTGGATGACACCTAAATGAACATCTGTACAAAGTCCCAATTCATTTCTAATATCAGAGATCAGACCTCTACTCTTGCCTGATGCATCTAAAACAAAAAGGGGGAACTGTAGAGAGCTGCGGAATGCTATGCCTTAAAGATGGAACTGGTTTCCGCCTTCCACCTTCCCGATGGTGAGTGCTCTCTGTCACGAACAACTCCATATTTGGCTAAGGCCAAGGATCTGGCTTGCTTCTATGTATGTGGACCTATCTGCATTGCCCCCGTGGCACGCCTGGGTTGGCTACCCAGAGGCTATTTAAGCTGTGGGCTGGCTTTCCCCGGGGTCCGAGGATTGTTCAATGTTCCTGAATAAACTGCATTGAAAAAAAATATAAAGGAAAAAAATAAAAAAAAATAAAAAAATAAAAGAAGACCCAAGGGTGTAAAAAATTTCCCCCTTTGTTTAAAAATAAATTCACATATGTCTGAACAAAATATTGTGACTTCACTGGCAATAAAATTCTCCACAGGGACAGTTAAAAAAAAAAAAAAAAAAAAAAAAAAAAAAAGAATATATCAAATAACAGATTCACAAATTCTTAGTGAGCTTTGCCTATTAATGTAGTTTATTTTAAATTTTGCCATCATACAAATATCTTCAGTTTAAAAAGTCCATTTTGCAAAAGTATGTATAGGAATTGTTGAATATTAATATTTATTATTGATTTATGTTTTAGTTAGCCAGTGGTTATTCCTAAATCAGGAACACCAAAACATATCACCACACAGAGTCTAGGATTTATTTAATTAACCTAGAGCACAATGCTAGGCAATGATTACTCCATTCTAAACCTCCAAACCCACATAGTTTCCTACCATTCAGATTTTACTCATTATACTTTCTTTTAGTCATATGTTAAGTTCTGTTCATCTCTCCATGTGGTTCCAAGTTCTCTCCTACTGACCACTGCTCCTACCCTTTGTCTTCTTTCCTTTCCCCTCTGGATCAGGATGTCCCACCCTATTCTACCCTTGCGCAGCAATGGCTCGTTGTTTTATTGACAACATAGAGAACAAATGGTGGCATGTTTACACAAACTTGAGACAGGTGATGCTAAGTATCACTATACATTGTCTGGATTGAAATCAGATACTGGGGTAGAGAAACCAGCATTTGAATGAACAAGGGGAACTTGTATACATTCCAAAAGAAGATTATTCCAACAAGAAATGTTAAAAATTAAATGCAGATTTAGATCTGATAAAATTATGATCATTTTTCTCATGTGCTTCAAATCCAGAGGAACTGAAAACTATGGCCTTAAGTTTCTCTAGTTTGGGAACCAGAAAGATGAGGCAGTAGTTCTTGCAGAGGATTTGGATTTGATTTTCAGCATCCACAGGGCAACCTTACAATAGCCTATAATAACTGCAGTTCCAAGGGATCCAACAAGTTCTTCTGGCCTTTGGGCAGCAGGTACACAGGTGTTATACATACACACTGACACTCATTCACTCACACACAAAGAAAATATTTATAAAATCTTGAAAGAACAAACAGGGCCATTGTCCATACTCAGATTGCTCAGATTTTTAATTCTTTTTTTTCCTTGAAAACTTTTGGGGTTTTTTTTAGACAAGATATTTCTGTGTAGCCCTGGTTTTTCTGAAACTTACTCTGTAGACCAGTTGTCCTCTAACTCACAGAGATCTGCCTGCCTCTGCCTCCCCAGTGCTGGAATTAAAAGCTTGTGCCACCACTGCCTGGCTAGATTCTGAACTCTTATTTTTTTAATTTTTTTATTTAACTTTTATTAATTACACTTTATTCATTTTTATCCCCCGTAAGCCCCTCTCTCCTCCCCTTCCGATCCCACCCTCTCTCCCCTTTCTGCATGCATGCCCCTTCCCAAGTCCACTGATAGGGGAGGTCCTCCTCTCCTTCTTTCTGATCTTAGTCTATCAGTTCTCATAGGAAGTGCCTGCATTGTCATCTTCTGTGGCCTGGTAAGGCTGCTCACCCCTCAGGGAAAGGTGATCAAAGAGCAGGCCAATCAGATTATGTCAGAGGAAGTCCCTCTTCCCATTACTATGTAACCCACTTGGACAATGAACTGCCATGGGCTACATCTGTGCAGGGGTTCTCGGTTATCTCCATGAATAGTCCTTGGTTGAAGTATGAGTCACTGGGAAGTTCTCTGTGTTCAAATTTTCTTGTTCTGTTGCTCTTCTTTTAGAGTTCTGTCCTCTCCAGCTCTTACTATTTCCCACTTCTTATATAAAATTCCATTCACTCTGCCTGAGAGTTGGCCATCAGGCTCAGCATCTGCTTTGATAGTCTGCAGAGAAGAGGCTTTCAGAGGCCCTCTGTGGCAGGTTCCTAGGTTGTTTCTTGTTTTCTTCTTCTGGATTTCAGAGGCCCTCTGTAGCAGGTTCCTAGGTTGTTTCCTGTTTTCTTCTTCTTCTGATGTCCATCCTCTTTGCCTTTCAGGATGGGGATTCAGCGTTTTAGTTAGGGTCCTCTCTTTTGCTTAGTTTCTTTAGATGTACAGATTTTAGTGGGTTTATCCTATGTTGCATGTCTATATGAGTGAGTATATACTGTGTATGTCTTTTTGCTTCTGGGACAACTCACTAAGGATGATCCTTTCCAGGTCCCACCATTTACCTGCAAATTTCATGATTTCCTTATTTTTCATTGCTGAGTAATACTCCATTGTATAGATGTACCACAATTTCTGTATCCATTCTTCAGTTGAGGGGCATCTGGGCTGTTTCCAGCTTCTGGCTATTACAAATAAAGCTGCTATAAACATGGTTGAACAAATGTCATTTTTGTGTACTTGAGCCTCCTTTAGATATATGCCTAGGAGTGGTATGGATGGATCTTGAGGAAGTGCCATTCCTAGTTGTCTGAGAAAGCACCAGATTGTTTCCAGAGTGGTTGTACAAGTTTACATTCCACCAGCAGTGGAGGAGAGTTTACCTTTCTCCAAAACCTCTCCAGCATGTGTTGTCTCTTGAGTTTTTGATCCTGGCCATTCTGATGGGTGTAAGGTGAAATCTCAGGGTTGTTTTGATTTGCATTTCCCTAATTCCTAATGAGGTTGAGCATTTCTTTAAGTGCTTTTCTGCCATTAGATATTCCTCTACAGTGAGTTCTCTGTTTAGCTCTGTTCTCCATTTTTTAAGTGGAATTACTTGGTTTGCTGGTTTTCAGCTTCTTTAGTTCTTTATATATACTCGATATGAGACCTCTGTCAGATAAAGGGTTGGTGAAGATTCTTTCCCAATCTGTAGGCAGTCATTTTGTTTTGATAATGGTGTCCTTTGCTTTACAGAAGCTTTTCAGTTTCATGAGGTCCCACTTATTGGTTGTTGCTCTTAGAGCCTGTGCTGTTGGTGTTCTGTTCAGGAAGTTTTCTCCTGTACCAAGGTGTTCTAGGGTATTCCCCACTTTTTTTTTTCTAGCTGATTAAATGCGTCTGGTTTTATGTTGAGGTCTTTGATCCACTTGGACTTCAGTTTTGTGCAGGGTGATAAGTATTGATCTTTTTTCATTGTTCTACATGTAGACATCCAGTTGGACCAGCACCATTTGTTGAAGATGCTATCTTTTTTGCATTGTATGGTTTTGGTGTCTAAGTCAAAAATCAGGTGTCCATAAGTGTGTCGGTTTAATTCTGGGCCCTCTGTTTGGTTTTATTGATCCACCTTTCTGTTTCTATGCCAGTACCATATAGTTTTTAAAACTGTTGCTCTTTAGTACAACTTATGATCAGGGATGGCGATACTTCCAGAAGATCTTTTATTGTAGAGGATTGTTTTAGCAATTCTGGGTTTCTTATTATTCCATATGAAGTTGAGAATTTTTCTTTCCAGGTCTGTAACAAATTGTGTTGGTAATTTGATGGGAATTGCATTGAATCTGTAGATTGCTTTTGGTAAGATGGCCAGTTTTACTTTGCTAATGCTGCCAAGCCATGAGCATAGGAGATCTTTCCATCTTCTGATATCTTCTTTTAATTCTTTCTTCAGAGACTTGAAATTTTTTTCATACAAGTCTTTCACTTCCTTGGTTAGGGTTACTCCAAGGTACTTTATGTCATTTGTGGCTATTGTGAAGGGTGTTGTTTTCCTAATTCCTTTCTCAGCCCTTTTGTCTTTTGTATACAGGAGGACTACTGATTTTTTGTTGAGTTAATTTTGTATCCAACCACTTTGCTGAAGGTGTTAATCAGCTGTAGTAGTTCCCTGGTAGAGTTTTTGGGGTCACTCACTTCTACTGTCATATCATCTACAAATAGTGATGATTTGACTTCTTCCTTTCCAATTTGTATCCCCTTGATCTCCTTCAACTTTATTATTAACAGAAAATGTTAATTGAAAATGTGAGAGATAATAACATTTTATTTGAAAAATTTATTTATAATTTATGCATATGATGTCTTTAACTCTCCAAAGAAAATATTGATACCACTGTTTGAAGTGGTTATGGAAAAATTTGCAAATTTTTCTGTTTGTATTCTATTCTACAATTTTTCTGCTGGCTGGTACTAATATACCATCAAAGTGTTCCTTTTTTGCTTATTGACTTTAAAGCCTTTTTTTTTCTATTTGATGTTTTTTCAAGTCAGGGTTTCTCTGTGTATCCCTGGAACTCACTCTGCAGACCAGGTCGGCCTCAAACTCAAAGATATCTGCCTCATATGCTGGGATTAAATGCATGTGCTCGGCTTTAAAAGCATTTTTTTTTAATGAAGTGTAGAAAATAAAATTTAGAGCTAGCTTTGAGAAGATTCAAAAATATATAAGGACTGGAGAGATGTCTCAGCAGATAAGAGTGTATATTGTCCTTTTATAGGACCCTATTAAAATCTCAGCACCCATGTCAGACATCTCATAACTGCCTTGTAACTCCAAGTCCATGGGTTTCAGCACCCTCTTCTGGCCTTCTCAGACATTGACTCAAGTGAACAAACTCACATTCAAGCATTCATATACACTGATTTCAGAAACAAAATTGGAAGGGCTCCTTCAAGTTTCAGTTGGTTGTCATCAAATAATGAAGGCCCACAGAGGGTCATATGAGCAAAGATAGTAATATAGCTAAGTAGCATGTTTATCAACTTAATGTGTTTGATGGATACATTGTAGGGTTAGAAGTTTGGTGAGTCTAAGCAGCATTACATTTTTCATGGTTGTCTTATCTGTACTTCCCAGTGGGCTTTTCAACAAGCAGTAGAAACTCTGGAAACCTATCCAGGTTAGTATTCAAAAAGGGGAGTGGGGTAGGACAGAGAGCATTCATTATTAAATTAAAACAATCTTTATTGAATGAATATTGAGATCATATATGGGGGAACTTAAGAGTAGTTCTGGCTCAAGGAAGCACATGTATCAACAGAATACTATATGCTAGTCCTTTAAGATTAGTAAGAATTTGAGACACTTTGTTGGAGAAAAATACTCCAGAAGATGGTAAATGACTAAGACATTCTCAGGAAGAAAATGAACCCCTGTGCTCTTTGGCAGAGGCATTATGGCTTAGTGTTACTGAGGACTGACATGGAAACTGCCAGAAATAAGAGTGGAATTAAATCTGAGAGAACCTTGATGGTAGTTGTAAACTCTATAGGTAACAAACAGCAAACTCTTGTTCTTTTTTATAAGAAAGTGAGAGGCCATCCATATTCAGCAAGTCCAGCTGGTGATAGGGAAAGAGTAGCATGTGTGTGTAAAGGCATTGTGCAAGGAACTAGAAGAGTGTGGCTTAGGAGAAGATTGTGATAGAGATGAAATAGAAAAGCGTTCATGTGCTGATGACCTGTTATGCATCACAAACTAGGGAAGAATTAAGGCTTGTCAAGGAGGAACACAAGGCTGTAGACTTTGCTGAAATAGGATCTCTACTATTTAGAAACTTATAGGAAAGAGAAGAGATAGATATATAATGAATAATCTAGTATAAAATAGTAGTAATGCAAATGAACAAACTGAAGTGCAAAGAAGAGGTGGTGACCATTTGTTGGAAGGCTGTGGTGATCAGGGCAGAATAGCTAACATTTAACAGTGCAGAATAGGAAACAGGTAAACATTGGGCTCTGACTACCCTGTCCTTCAGCCTCCTTCACACACCACAATAGAGAAGGTACTCATGAATTTGAACTGTGTGTGGTGGTGATACCTTTACCTTGAACAGAGGAGACTGAAGGAGTTCAAGGCTAGACTTCCTCTATATAGTGTCACTGCCAGCTAGCCAGAATACTATTGTAAGACTCTGCCTCAAAAAAAAAGTAAAACCATGTATTTGTTGTTTCAGCAGTTTACATATACTTGGAGCTTGTCTGCACTGAGTTGCCAAGGTGAGAAGGCTGTCTTATGTGCTTGATACAGAATGAAATTTCAGTAAACTGGAAGAACAGACTCAGTTGAGATTACTGGTGAAGGAATGGATTGTTTGAGTTCGGGCTGTGCAAGGAAGGAATAAGATCTATAAGATGAAAGACTCAGGCCAAATGAGAGATTTGTGTATTGTTATTTTTAGTAAGGTTTAAGAAGAGGTGTGTGTGGGGAGGTTTGAAGTGGATTTGCTAAAGTTGCAAAGGGTAAATGACATAATGAAAGATGACTGAAGAGAAGCAAAACTTCCTGGGAGTGTTTGTGTGTGTGAACTATATATCTGGTGTGTAAAAAAAATACAAAATGTCCTTGGCAAATACATTACCTGAGCTCACATTGACAAGAGTAAACTTTTCTTCAGTCCACTGCTAGAACTGTGAGCACTACAGAATTTGGATGAGTAAATTGTAAGCTACAGGCTTTGGGTACTTCACAGCGTATTTTTTAAAAAGATTTTTTTTCTTCCATTTATGAACTCACAGAGACTGTTACAGCATGAACAAAACCTGCAAAAGTTAGTGTTTGAAAAATTCAAGCCCACAGAAGCAGATGTGGATACACCATTCAACTGCAAACTAAGAAAATGTTTTCAATTGATGCCTCCTGGGAAATGGGGAAAAACAGTTTTCATCAATAGAGTGAAAATCAGTTTAAATCAGTCATACTCCAAGGCAGGTTGCATCATCAAGTGTACTTGAGTAGCATGAAAATTACTATGTGGTGTTTTGTTTTATTTTTAGAGATGCCCCGGCCAGAAATAAAGAAAGAAATTAAAGACTTCCTAGAATTCAATGAAAAGGAAGGCACAACATACCCAAATTTATGGGACACATTGAAAGCAGTGCTCAGAGGAAAATTTATAGCGCTAAGTGCCTGCAAGAAGAAATTCGTAACATCACATACAAACAACTTAATGGCCCAACTGAAAACCCTAGAAAAAAAAAAGAAGCAGATACACCCAAGAGGAGCAGAAGGCTGGAAATAATCAAACTAAGGGCTGAAATCAATCAACTAGAAACAAATAAAACTATCCAAAGAATCAATGAAACAAAAAGCTGGTTCTTTGAGAAAATCAACAAGATAGACAAACCCTTAGCCAAACTAACTAAAAAGCAGAGAGAAACTATCCAGATCAGCAAAATCAGAAATGAAAATGGGGACATAACCACAGACACTGAGGAAATCCAAACAATTATTAGGTCATACTACAAAAGCCTATATGCCACAAAATTTGAGAATCTAAATGAAAGGGATAATTTTCTTGAAAGATTCCATCTACAAAACCTAAGTCAAGATCAGGTAGAAAGAGTGAATAGCCCTATATCTCCCAAGGAAATTGAAGCAGTCATTAACAGTCTCCCCTCCAAAAAAGCCCTGGACCAGATGGCTTCAGCGCAGAATTCTACAAGACCTTCAAAGAAGTGCTAACTCCAATTCTCCTCAAGCTATTCCACAAAATAGAAACAGAAGGAACACTACCAAACTCATTCTATGAAGCCACAGTCACCTTAATACCTAAACCACACAAAGACCCAACAAAAAAAGAGAAGTTCAGGCCTATCTCTCTTATGAACATTGACGCAAAAATACTCAATAAAATACTTGCAAACCGAATCCAAGAACACATCAAAGATATCATCCAACATGACCAAGTAGGCTTCATCCCAGGCATGCAAGGGTGGTTCAACATACGGAAATCCATCAATGTAATCCACTACATAAACAAACTGAAGGAGAAAAAACACATGATCATCTCCTTAGATGCTGAAAAAGCATTTGACAAAGTCCAGCACCCATTCATGTTCAAAGTCTTGGAGAGATCAAGGATACAAGGCACATACCTAAACATAGTAAAGGCAATATATAGCAAGCCTATAGCTAACATCAAACTCAATGGAGAGAAACTTAAATCAATCCCACTGAAATCAGGGACAAGACAAGGCTGTCCATTGTCCCCATATCTCTTCAACATAGTACTTGAAGTCTTAGCCAGAGCAATAAGACAACTAAAGGAGATCAAGGGGATACAAATCGGAAAGGAAGAGGTCAAAGTGTCACTATTTGCAGATGATATGATAGTATACATGAGCGACCCCAAAAATTCAACCAGAGAACTCCTTCAGCTGATAAACACCTTCAGCAAACTGGCAGGATACAAAATCAACTGAAAAAAATCAGAAGCCCTCCTATATACCAAAGACAAAACGGCTGAGAAAGAAATTAGGCAAACAACACCCTTCACAATAGCCACTAATAACATAAAGTACCTTGGTGTGACTCTAACCAAGCAAGTGAAAGACCTGTTTGAGAAAAACTTCAAGTCTCTGAAGAAAGAAATCGAAGAAGATATCAGATGATGGAAAGATCTCCCGTGCTCATGGATTGGTAGGATTAACATTGTGAAAATGGCCATACTGCCAAAAGCAATCTACAGATTCAATGCAATTCCCATCAAAATACCAACTCAATTCTTTACAGACCTTGAAAAAAAAGATTCTCAGCTTCATATGGAGAAACAAAAAAAACCCAGAATCTCCAAAATGATCCTGTACAACAACAGATCATCTGGAGGTATCTCCATTCCCCATCTCAAGCTGTACTACAGGGCAACAGTAATAAAAACTGCATGGTATTGGCATAGAAACAGAAAGGAGGATCAATGGAACCGCATAGAAGACCCAGAAATAAATCAACACACCTATGAATACTTGATATTTGACAAAGAAGCCAAATCCATTCAATGGAAAAAAGACAGCATCTTCAACAAATGGTGCTGGACCAACTGGATGTCTACATGCAGAAAAATGAAAATAGATCCATATTTATCACTCAGCACAAAACTAAAGTCAAAGTGGATCAAGGACCTCAACATAAAACCAGATACCCTAAATCAATTGGAAAAAAAAGTGGGGAACAGCCTATAACTCATTGGCACAGGAGACAACTTCCTGAACAGAACACCAACAGCACAGGCTCTAAGAGCAACCATCAATAAATGGGACCTCATGAAAATGAAAAGTTTCTGTAAAGCAAAGGATACTGTCATCAAAACAAAACGACAGCCTACAGATTGGGAAAGAATCTTCACTAACCCTTTATCTGACAGGGGACTAATATCCAGTATATACAAAGAACTAAAGAAGCTGAAAAGCAGCAATCCAAGTAATCCAATTAAAAAATGGGGAACAGAGCTAAACAGAGAATTTTCGACAGAGGAATATGGAATGGCAGAAAAACACTTAAAGAAATGCTCATCCTCATTAGCCATCAGGGAAATGCAAATCAAAACGACCCTGAGATATCACCTTACACCCATCAGAATGGCCAAGATGAAAAACTCAAGCGATAACACATGCTGGAGAGGTTGTGGAGAAAGGGGAACCCTCCTCCACTGCTGGTGGGAATGTAAACTGGTACAACCACTCTGGAAAGCTATCTGGCGCTTTCTAAGACAATTAGGAATAGTGCTTCCTCAAGACCCAGCTATACCACTGCTAGGTATATACCCAAAGTTCGTTCAAGTACACAAAAGGGATAAATGCTCAACCATGTTTATAGCAGCTTTATTTGTAATAGCCAGAACCTGGAAACAACCCAGATGTCCATCAACGAAGGAATGGGTACAGAAATTGTGATATTTTTACACAATGGAATACTACTCAGCGATCAAAAAGGAGGAAATCATGAAATTTGCAGGCAAATGGTGGGATCTAGAAAAGATCATTCTGAGTGAAATATCCCAGAATGAGAAAGAAAAACAGGGGATATACTCACTTATATAGACCTATAAGATATGATAAACATAATAAAATCTATACACCTAAAAAAGATAATAAATTGAGCGGACATGGGGTAAGATGATCAATCCTCATTTAGAAAGACAGATGGGATGTGCATTGAACGTATGACAGGAGTCTACTGAGCGCATCTGAAAGACTCCAACTAGCAGTGTTTTCAAAGCAAAGACTCATGACCAAACCTTTGGCAGAGTACAGGGAATCATAAGAAAGAAGGGGAGTTAGTCTGATGGGGAAAGGATAGGAGCTCCACAAGGACCAAATATATCTGGGCACAGGGTCTATTCTGAGACTGACATTCAACCAAGGACCATGTATGGATATAACCTAGAACCTCAACTCAGATGTAGCCTGTGGTAGCTCAATAACCAATTGGTTTCCCAAAGTGAGGGGAACAAGGACTATTTCTAACAGGAACTCAATGACTGGCTCTTTGGTCTCCCCACCCCCGAAGGGAGGAGCAGTCCTGTTAGGCCACAGAGGAGGGCTTTGCAGCCAGTCCTGAAGATACCTGATAAAACAGGATCATATGAATGGGGAGGAGGTCCCCCCTATCAGTGGACTTGGAAAGGGGCACGGTGGAGATGAGGGAGGGAGGGAGGGACTGGGAGGGAATGAGGGATCGGGACACGGCTGGGAAACAGAGTTAATAAAATGTAACTGATAAAAAAAATAAAACAAATAAACAAAAAAATTCAACCATTACCAGGGAAGTTTCAGGGATGGCACAGGAAAGTTCAGTCTTTGCAGGTGAAAATTCACCAATTTCAGGAGAAACTTCAACCTTCCCAGGAAAACCTGAAACCACTGTTAATGACATGAGAACATCGCAAGGGAGACTTCAAACATCACATGCGACATTTCAGTCACATTACAGGAAAATCCAAATATCACAGGTAGTAAGCGAGCCACGCCAGGTGAAATTTCAAACATTGTAGGAAAAACTTCAACCATCACAATGGAAACTTGAACCACTGCAGGCTAAGTTTCAGCCACCTCAAAGGGAGGTCAACTATGGAAGGTGTAATTTTAAACTTTGGAGGAAAAATGTCAGCCATAACAGGTGAAAGATCAACCATTACTGGCAGAATTTCAGCAACGGCTCAGAAAAGTTCAGTCTTTACAGGTGAAAATTCAACAATCTCAGGTTAAATTTCAACCTTTACAAAAAAAAAAAAAAGTCAGCCATCATAGGTGACATTTCAACCATCACAAGAGAGATTTCAAATATCTCATGCAACATTTCAGGCAACTCCCAGGAAAGTTCAACTATCCCAGGCGATAATCCAGCCTACATAGGTGAAATTTCAAACTTTAGAGGAAAACCTTCAGCCATCAAAATGGAAACATCAACCACTGAGTGTGAAATTTCAGCCACCTCAAAGAAATTTCAACTATCAAGGGTTCAAATTTTACTTAACGAGAAAACAGTCAACAATGCCAGGTAAAACTTCAAATATTACATGGGAAATTTCAGTGATAGCACAAGAAAGTTCAGTATTTGCAGGTGAAAATTCAACCATCTCAAGAGAAACTTCAACCGACATAGGGAAAAGGTCAACCATTGTAGTCAACATTTCAACCATCGAAAGAGAGACTTCAAAAATGACAGGCGATATATAGTCACCTCAAAGGAAAGGTCCGCCATCAGAGCAGAAACTACCAGGTGAAATTTCAACATTTGCAGGAGTGCGTGCGAATCGTCAATGCAAAATTGGAAACTTCCAATGCCGCAGGTGAAGTTACAGCCACCTCAAAGGAAGGTCAATATGGAAGGTGTAATTTCAAACTTTGTAAGAAAAAAGTCAACCATCCCAAGTCAAATATCCAACATTACAGTTGAAATTTCAGCAATGGATCAGGAAAATTCATTCTTGTCCGACGACTCTTCAACATTCACAGGAAAATGGTCAAACATTGCAGGTGTCATTTTCACCATCACAAGAGAGACTTCAAATATCACAGGTGACAATTAGTCACCTCACAGGAAAGTTCAACCATCACAGCAGATCATTCAGCCTACCCAGTTGAAATTTCCACCCTTGCTGGTAAAACTTCATCCATCACAATGGAAACATCAACCATCGCAAGTGCAGTTTGAGCCACCTCAAAGGAAACTTCAACTGACGAGTGTGCAATTTTTACCATTACAAGAAAAACGTCAACAAACCTAGGTGAAACCTCAACCATTACTGGGGAATGTTCAGAGCGATGGCACAGAAAAGTTGAGTCTATGCAGTTGAAAATTTAACAATCTCAGGTGAAATTTCAACCTTTACACAAAATAAGGTCAACCTTCGCAGGTGACATTTCAAACATCTCAGGTGACATTTCAGTCAATTCCAAGGAAAAGTGAAACATCACATGTGATAATACAGCCTACATAGATGAAATTTCAAACTTTCAGGAAAAATATCAACCATCAAAATGGAAACTGCAACAACTACAGGTGAAGTTTCAGCCATATCAAAGGAGGGCCAATAATGGAGGGTGTAATGTCAAACTTTGCAGGAAAAAAGTCAACCATCCCAGGTCAAACATCAACCATTACAGGTGAAATTTCAGCAATGAATCAGGAATATTCATTCTTGGCTGGCAAATCTTCAACCTTCACAGGAAAACAGTCAACCATTGCAGGTGTCATTTTCACCATCGCAAGAGAGATTTCAAACATCACAGGTGACAATTAGTCACCTCACAGGAAAGTTCAAGCATCACAGGAGATCATTCAGCCTACCCAGGTGAAATTTCCACCCTTGTTGATAAAACTTCATCCATCACATTGGAAACATCAATCATTGCAAGTGCAATTTGAGCCACCTCAAATGAAACTTCAACTATGGAGGGTGCAATTTTTACCATTACAAGAAAAACGTCAAGAAACCTAGGTGAAACTTCAACCATTACCGGGGAATTTTTAGAGATGGTGCAGGAAAATTCACTCTATTCAGGTGAAAATTCAACAATCTTAGGTCAAATTTCAACCTTTACACAAAAAAGGTCAACCTTTGCAGGTGACATTTCATACATCTCAGGCGACCATTCAGTCAACTCCCACGAAAGGTGAAACATCATAGGCAATAACTTAGCCTACATAGATGAAATTTCAAACTTCGAGGAAAAACTTCAACCATCACAATGAAAACTTCTACCACCGCAGTTGAAGTTTCAGCCAACTCAAAGGAAGGTCAACCATGGAAGGTGTAATTTCAAACTTTCCAGGAAAAAAGTCAAACAAACTTTCCAGGAAAAAAGTCAAACATCCCAGGTCAAACATCAAACATTACAGGTGAAATTTCTGCAATGGATCAGGAAAATTCATTCTTGGCCGGCAAATCTTCAACCAAAACAGGAAACTGGTCAACCATTGCAGATGACATTTTCACCATCACAAGAGAGACTTCAAACATCACAGGTGACCTTTAGTCACCTCACAAGAAAGTTCAAGCATCACAGGAGATCATTCAGCCTACCCAGGTGAAATTTCCACCCTTGCTGGTAAAACTTCATCCATTACAATGGCAACATCAGCCATTGCAAATGCAATTTGAGCCCCTCAAGGAAACTTCAAATATCGAGGGTGGAATTTTTACCATTACAAGAAAAACATCAACAAACCTAGGTGAAACTTCAACCATTACTGGGAATTTTCAGAGTGATGGCACAGGAAAGTTGACTCTATGCAGCTGAAAATTCAACAATCTCAGGTCAAATTTCAACCTTTACACAAAAAAAGGACAACCATCGCAGGTGATATTTCACACATCTCAGGCGACATTTCATTTAACTCCGGGAAAGGTGAAACATCATGTCGATACCTCAGCCTACATAGATGAAATTTCAAACTTTGAGGAAAAACTTCAACCATCACAATGGAAACTTCAAACAAAGCAGGTGAAGTTTCAGCCACCTCAAAGGAAGGTCAACTATGGAGGGTGTAATGTCAAACTTCGAAATAAAAGTGTCAACCATCCCAGGACAAACATCAACCATTACAGGTGAAATTTCAGCAATGGATCAGGAAAATTTATTCTTGGCCAGAGAATCTTCAACTTTCACAGGAAAACCGTCAACCATTGCAGGTGACATTTTCACCATGGCAAGAGAGACTTCAAACATTACAGGTGACCTTTAGTCACCTCACAGGAAAGTTCAACCATCACAGGAGATCATTCAGCCTACCCAGGTGAAATTTCCACCCTTGTTGGTAAAACTTCATCCATCACAATGGAAATATCAACCATTGCAAGTGCAATTTGAGCCACCTCAAAGGAAACTTCAACTGTCGAGGGTGCAATTTTTACCATTATAAGAAAAAGGTCAGCAAACCTAGGTGAAATTTCCACCATTACCGGGGAATATTTAGAGCGATGGCACAAAAAAGTTCAGTGTATGCAGCTGAAAATTCAACAATCTTAGGTCAAATTTCAACCTTTACACAAAAAAGGTCAACCACCGCAGGTGACATTTCAAACATCTCAGGTGACATTTCAGTCAACTCCCAGGAAAGTTCAAACATCACAGGTGATAATTTAGCCTACAAAGATGAAATTTCAATCTTCGAGGAAAAACTTCATCCATCACAATGGTAACTTCTACCACCGCAGGTGAAGTTTCAGCCACCTCAAAGGAAGGCCAACTATGGAGGGTGTAATGACAATATTTCTAAAAAAAGGCAAACATCAACCATTACAGGTGAAATTTCAGCAATGAATTAGGAAAATTCATTCTTGGCCGGCGAATCTTCAACCATCACAGAATAATGGCCAACCATTGCAGGTGACATTTTCACCATCTCAGGAGAGACTTCAAACCTCACCGGTGACAATTAGTCACCTCACAGGAAAGTTCAACCATCACAGGAGATCATTCAGCCTACTCAGGTTAAATTTCCAACCTTGCTGGTAAAAGTTCATCCATCACAATGGAAATATCAACCATCGCAAGTGCAATTTGAGCCACCTCAAAGGAAACTTCAACTGACGAGTGTGCAATTTTTACCATTACAAGAAAACCGTCTACAAACCTAGGTGAAACTTCAACCAGTCCTGGGAATTTCCGAGCTATGGCACAGTGAATTTGAGTCTATTCAGGTGAAAATTCAACAATCTCAGGTCAAATTTCAACCTTTCCACAAAAAAGGTCATTTCAAATATCTCAGGCGACATGTCACTCAACTCCCAGGAAAATTCTAACATCACAGGCGATAATTCAGCCTACATAGATGAAATTTCAAACCTCGAGGAAAAACTTCAACCATCACAATGGAAACTTCAACCACTGCAGATGAAGTTTCAGCCACGTCAAAGGAAGGACAACTATGGAAGGTGTAATTTCAAACTTTGCAGGAAAAGAGTCAACCATCCCAGGTCAAACATCCCAGGTCAAACATCAACCATTACAGGTGAAATTTCAGCAATGGATCAGGAAAATTCATTCTTGGCCGGTGAATCTTCAACCTTCACAGGAAAACGGTCAACCATTGCAGGTGACATTTTCACCATCACAAGAGAGACTTCAAACTTCACCGGTGACAATTAGTCACCTCACAGGAAAGTTCAACCATCACAGGAGATCATTCAGCCTACATAGATGAAATTATAATGACACAATATTACTATTGTGACATCGCAAGTGTATTATGGCATCACAGTGGTTCTAGGAGGATGTCATTATCGTATTGTAACATCACAATGGTACGATTGTTACATCACTAGATAATGATACTATTGTGACATCACAATTATTCATTGATATCACATTGGTACTCTAGTCCAGTCACAATGGCAATATTACATCATGATGGTATTATTAGAATATCACAGAGACATTGTGATATCACAAGGAAATCATGACATCACAATCATACTATTGTACAATCGTACAATTGTATTGTGACATTATAATTCTATTATGATATCACAGTGGTACACTTCTCTAGTCACAATGGCATTCTCTTATCACAGTTTTACTATTATGATATCATAGAGAAATTGAGACATCACAATGGTACTATTCTGCATTCACAAAGGCATTATGACATCACAATGGTACTACTAGAATATCACAAAAATATTGTGACACCACAATTGTTCAATTTTGACATGAATAGAATTATTACATTAAAATTGTGTTGTGACATCACAATGCAGTATTGAGACATTAGAAGGGAATTATGACATCACAACTGTACTAGTAGGACCTCACAATAATATTGTGATATCAAAACTGTACTAGTAAGGCATTCCAATCTTATTGTGATATCACAGTGTTTTTATTTTGAAATCCTAAGTGTATTATTACTTTACAATCTGATTGTGAAATCACAATGGTACTATTGTGACATCACAATTGAATATGACATAACAATTGTACTATTTTATAGTCACAATGGCAATCTGACATCACAATGGTACTACTAGAACATCAGAAAGACATTATGACTTCACAATGCTACAATTGTGACATCACAATGGTACTATTATGACATCACAATTGTACTATGACTTCAAAATAGTACTATTCTCCAGTCACAATGGCATAATGCCATGACAATGGTAATATTATGATAACATTAAGACATTGTGATATCACAATACTACTATTGTGAAATCATAAGGGAATTATGACATCAGAATTTTAATACCAAAACAGACCAATGATCATTTGACATTACAATGTTACTTTTGGGATATTACAATTGTATTGTGACATCACAATTTTACTAGTAGGACATCACAATAATATTTTGACATCACAACGTTACGAGTAAGACATCACAATCACATTGTGACATCACAATGGATCAATTGTGACATCAGTAGAGAATTAGGAAATTACAATTGAATTAGTACATTACAATTTAATTATTACATCACAATTGTACTATGACATCACAATGGTACTATTCTCTAGACAGAGTAGGAGGATTATTACATCAGAATGGTACTAGTAGGACATAACAAACGTATTGTGACATCATCATGGTTCGAATCTTACATCACTCTAGAACTATGACATTATAATTGAATTGTGACATCACAATGGCAGTCTTATGACATCACAATTGTACTATGACATCACAATGGTACAATTCTCTAGTCTCAATATCATTCTGATGTGACAAACGTTCTATTGGGATATCACAAAGATATTGTGATGTCACCATGTTACTGTCATTACATAGCAAGTGTATTATGACATCTCAATGGTACTAGTAGGATATCACAATCTTATTGAGACATCACAATGGTTCAATTGTGACATGACCAGAGAATTATGACATTACAATTGAATCGTGACATCACAAATCTACTATTGTAATATCAGAAGTGAATTATGACATCACAACTGTACTAGTAGGATATCACAATAATATTTTGACATCACAATGTTACCAGTAAGACATCACAATCATATTGTGACATCACAATGGTTCTAGGAGGCCATCCCAATGTCATTGTGACATCACATGGGTTTCACTGTGACATCTCTGGAGAATTATGACATTACATCACAATAGTATTATTGTGACATCACAACTGTATTATGATATCACAATGTACAATTGTTTAGTCATAATGCCATTATGACATCACAATGGTACTATTAGGATATCACAAAGGCATTGGGACATAACAATGCTGGGACATCAAAAGGTTATTATGAAATAACAATGGTACAAGTAGAACATCACAATCTATTGTGCAGCACAATTTTGTGTTTGTGACAATACTAGAGAATTCTGACATTACCATTGACTTGACACCTCACAATGGTACTATTATGACATCACAGTGCTACTATTGTGAGATCGGAAGGGTGTTATGACATAACAATTGTGCTACTATGACATCACAATCCCATCGTGACATTTAAATGGTTTGATTTTGACATCACTAGAGAATTATGATATTACATTTTAATTGTGACATCACAACAGTATTATTGTGATATCACAAATGTACTATGATATCACTATGGTACTATGATGTAATCACAATGGCATTATGACTTCACAATGGTACAATTCGGACATCATAAAGACATTGTGACTTCACAAAGCTACCATGGTGACATCGCAAGTGTATTATGATTTCACAATCGTACTAGTAGGATAGCACAAAGACATTGTGAATTCCCTTTCCTACAACAATAGAGAATTATGACATCATAATAGACTGGTGACATCACAATGGTATTACTGTGACATGACAATTGTACTATGACATCACAATGGTAATATTCTCTAGTCATAATGGCATGATGTCATCACAATGGTACTATGGGGATATCAGAAACACCTTGTGAGAACACAATGCTACTATTGAGATATCGCAAGGATATTATGACATCTCAATTGTTCTAGTAGGACATCACAATCTCATTGTGACATCACACTGGTTTCATTGTGACATCCCTGGAGAATTATGATATTTCAATTGAGTGGTTACATCACTATAGTACTGTTGTGACATCACAATTATATGATGATATCACAATGTACAATGGTTTAGTCATAATGGCATTATGATATCCCAATGATACTATTAGGATGTCACAATGATATTGTGACATCACAATGCTGATATTGTGACATCAGAGTGCTAATATTGTGAAATCAGAAGAGAATTATGACACCACAATTGTTCCACCAGTACGTCACAATCTTATTGTGACATCATAATGGTACTATCGTGACATCCATAGAGAATTATATTACAATTGAATTATGACATCACAATGGTAATATTGTGACATAGAAAATGAACAATGATATCACAATGGTAATGTTCTGTAGTCACAAAGGCATTATAACATCACAGTGGTACTATTAGTATATCACAAAGACATTGTGACATCACAATGCTACTATTGTGACATCAGAAGGGTGTTATGACATAACAATGGTACTACTATGACATCACAATCCTATTGTGACATCAAAATGGTTCGATTTTGACATCACTAGAGAATTATGACATTAAATTTTAATTGTTACATCACAACAGTATTATTGTGATATCACAAGTGTACTATGACATCACAATGGTACTATGATGTAATCACAATGGCATTATGACAATGGTACAATTCGGACATAACAAAGACATTGTGACTTCAGAAAGCTACTATGGTGACATCACAAGGGTATTATGACATCACAACGGTACTAGTAGGACATCACAATGTTTAGATTGTGACTTCACTAGAGAATTATGACATTACAATTTAATTGTTACATCACAATGGTACTATCATGACATCAAACCTTTACTATGACATCTCAATGGAACTCTTCTCTAGTTACAATGGCATTATGATATCACAATTGTCCTTTTAGGATATCACAAGTACATTGTGACCTCAGAATTCTACTATTGTGACATTGCTAGTGTATCATGACATAACAATGGTACTAGTGTGATATCACATTCGTATTGTGACATCATAATGGTGTGATTGTGACATCCCTAGATAATTATGACATTACAATCCTATTGTGACATTCCAATGGTACTATTGTGTCATAAAAATTGTACTGTGACATAACAATTGTACTATTCTCTCGTCACAATGGTATTATGACATCACAATGGTACTATTAGTATAAAACAAAGACATTGTGCCATCGCAATGTTACTATTGTGATATCACAAGTGTATTATGACATCACAATGGTACTAGTAGGACATCACAATCATATTGCGAAATCACAATGGTATTAGTAGGATACCAATTGTATTGTGACATCATAATCATTCAACTGTCATATCATTGGTGAATTATGGCATTACAATTGAATTGTTACATCATATGTTACTATTGTGACATCACAATTGAACTATGACGTAACAATGGCATTATGATATCAGTAAGGTACAAATATATCACAAAGATATTTTGACATGACAATGCTACTATTGTTACATCACAAGGGAATTATGATATCACAGTGGTACTAATAGGACATCACAATCTTATTGTGAAATCACTATCGTACAATTGTCACATCACAATTGTACTATGACCTCACAATGGCACATTTTTCTAGTCACAATGGCATTCTGATATCACAATGGTACTATTATGTTATCACAGAAACATTGTGACGTCACAATGCCACTATTGTGATATCGCAAGGGAATTATGACATCATAACTGTAAACTAGTAGGACATTGTAATCGTATTTTGAAATCAGAATGGTACGATTGTGACATCACAATATTATGATATTATAATTCTACCAAGATATCACAATGGTATTGTGACATCACAATGTTACTAGTAGCACGTCACAATCATAATATCACATTTTAATATGTCTATTGGGCCATCATTACAGAATCATAACATCAAAATTGAATTGTGACTTCACAATGGTTCTATTAGGATATCACAAAGCAATTTTGACATCTCAATACTATTATTTTGACATAGCAAGGGATTCATGACATCACAATGGCAGTAGGAGAATATCACAATTGTATTGTGACATCACAGTGTTTCCATTGGGCCATCACTAGAAAATTCAGTAGTAAGAATTGAATAGTGACATCACAATGGTACAGGTAAAACATAACAAAAGTATTGTGACATCACAAAGGTGTGAATTTAACATCACAGTTTTACTATGACCTCACAATGTTACTACCGTGAAATCACAGCGATATTGTGACATCACAATGTTAGTAGTAGGACATCACAATCACATTAGAAGGGTTCGATTTTGACATCACTGGAGAATTATGACATTACAATTGAATTGTGATATCACATTGTACTATCACATCGCAATTGTACTATTATCTACTCACAATGGCATTATGACCACAAAGGTACTATTATGAAATCACAAGGATATTGAGATATCACAATCCTACCACAGTGACACGAAGACATTGTGATCTCACAATGCTATTGTGACATTTTATCACAAGTCTACAAGTAGGACATCACAATCTTATTGTGATATTGCAATGGTACGATTGTGACATCATAATTTTATTATGACATCTCCATAGTACTACTATACATCTCAATGGTATTGTGAAATCACAAAGGTACTAGTAGGACATCACAATCATATTGCGACATCACAATACTATTTATATTAGGCCTTCACTAGGGAATTATGAAGTTTAGAATTGAATTGTGACATCACAATGGTACTAGTAGGACATCATGATCGTATTGTGACATCAAAATATTTCTATTGTACCACTAAGAGGGAATTATAATATTATAATTGATTTGTGATATCACAACAGTACTAGAAGGGCATCATAATTGTATTGTGACATCACAATGGTTTGATTGTGACATTACTAGAGAATTATGACATTACAATTGAATTGTGATATCACAATAGTAGTATTGTGACATCAGAATTGTACTATGACAGAAAAATGATACTATCCTCTTGCATTATGGCATCACAATGGTACTATTATTATATCATGAAGACATTGTGACATCACAATGCTACAATTGTGACATAGCAAGGTAATTATAACATCACAATGGTAGTAGAAAGACATCACAATCGTATTGTGTTATCAAAATGGTACGATTTTCACGTCACAATTTTATTATGACATCACAATGGTACTACTGTACATCACAATGGTATTGTGACATCACAACAGTACTATTAGGACATCACAATCATATTGTGATATCACAATATTTCTATTAGGCCTTCACTAGGGAATTATGAAGTTACAATTGAATTGTGACATCATAATGGTACTATTAGGATATCACAATTGAAATCACAATGGTATGATTGTCACATCACAATTTCATTAGAACATCACAATGGTACTACTAAGATATCACAATGGTTTTGTGACATCATAATTATAATAGTAGGACATCATGATTGTATTGTGACATCAGAATATTTCTATTTTACCACCAATAGGGAACTATGACGTTACAATTGAATTGTGACGTAACAATGGTACTACAAGGGCATCACAATCATATTGTGACATCACAATGGTTTGATTGTGATATTACTACAATTAAATTGTGACATCACAATGGTACTATTCTCCAGTTCCTATGGCATTTTGACATCACAATGTTAATATTATGATATCTGAAAGACATTTTGACATCACAATGTTACTACTGTGACATCGCAAGGGAATTATGACATCACAAGTGTACTCGTAGGACATCACAATGATATTGTGATGTTACAACTGTACATTTGAGATATCATTTGAAAATTATTACATTACGATTGAATTGTGACATCACAAGAGTACAATTGTTACCTAACAATTGTAGCATTTACCTAACAATTGTAGCATGACATCACAATGGCAATACCAAGATATCATATTGCTATTATTACCTCACTATGGTACAATAATGATATCTCAAAGACATTGTGATATCATAATGATACTATTGTGACAATGTGTGTGAATGATTACATCACAATCGTACTAGGAAGACACGTGACATCACAATGGTACCACGGTGAAATTATAATGGTACAATCGTAATGTGACATCACAATGGTATCATTTTGAAATTATAATGGTATTATGACATCACAATGACACTACAAGACATCACAATTATATTATGACATCACAATGATACTAGTAGGACAATACAATCTTGTGATTTCTCAGTTGTTCGATTGTGCTATCAATAATTGAATTGTGATATCACAATTGTATGACTGTGACATGGAAATGTTATTATGACATCATAATGGCACTACAAGACATCACAATGGTACTATGATACCACAATTTTACTACCAAGAGATCACAATGGTACTATGATTATATCACAATGACATTGTGACATTACAATAATGGCATCATAATGGTACTAGCAGGACACGGCAATAATATTGTCATCAAAATGATACCATTGTGTCATCACTAGCAAATTATGTGTTATGATATCACAATGGTAGTATTATGACATCACAGGGGTATTGGGATATCTAATTTGCATTATGACATCATAATGGTACTATTGTGAGATCACTATGGCCTATTTTGATATCACAATGGAATTATGACATTACAATGGAATTATGCCATCACAATCATATTATATATTCATTATGGACTTGTGACACCATAATGGTAGTATGATATCATAATGGAATAATGACATCATAGTTGCATTTGACATTATAATATAATCATGAAATCTCAATGTAGTTATCCCATCATAGTGAAATTAGGACATCATAATGGTATTATCACCTCACAATGGTATTAAGACATTGTATTGTTAAAATTTCCTTATAATGGTATTATGGGATTCTTATTTTCTCAAGATATCCTAATGGATTCTATGATACTTCAATGGTATTATGACATCACAATGGAAAGATGACATCATAATATTATGATATCCAAATGGAATTTTGACATCACAGTATAAATATATCTTCATAACAGAATAATGACATCATAATCAAATTATGACACTGTAATTGTATTATGATATCGTCATGCTATTTTGATATCATAATGGAATTATGACATCATAGAGGTATGCCTTTATATTAGAATTATAACATCGTAACAGAATAACATTATCACAATGGAATTATGACTTCATAATAGAATTATGATATCTTAATGGAAGTATGACATTACAATGGAATTTTGACATCACAATGTTATTATGTATTCATTATGGAATTATGACACTATAATGGTAGTATGATATCATAAGGGAATTATGACATCATAATGGTATTATGACATCCGAATGCAATTTTGACATCATAATTGAATGTCTTCATAATAAAATTATGAAGTTATCATTTCATTATAATGATATTATGACATCTTTATTCTCTCATAATAACCTTATAGATTCTATGATCTCACAAGGCTATTATGACTTCACAAATGCATTATTTCTTTAATTATGACAGCATCATGGGATTATGACATCATAATGGAATAATGACATCACAATGGAATTTTGGCATCAGAAAGGAATTATGACATCATTATGGAATTATGAAATTACAATGGTATTATGATTTCATAAAATGATTATGACTTCACTATGGAATTATGTTATGACATCATAATGGAATAATGATATCAGAATGGAATTATGACACCATAATAGAATATGAAATCATAAAGGGACTATGTCATCACCATGGAATTATGTCATCACTATCATATTATGATATCATAACGGTATTATGACATCATGATGGAATTAGAACTTGACTTTCTCCTGAGTTGCTAAATTAATAGGGACTGGACATTGCACATGTAGATTTTACCTCAGAGTTTTCATAATTTCATAATTATTATTGTATTGAAAGAGAAGGAGCCTTTTATTGGACTTAAAGTGGAAAATGTTGGTATAATGTTCTTTTGGAATGTATACACCTTACCCTTGTTCATTCAAATGCTGATTTTCTCTCCCCCAACTATCTGTGTTCAAACCCAACATTGCATTGTGATGCTTATTCTAAGTATCACCTGTATTAAGTTTGTGTAAACATGCCACCATTTGTTCTCCAATTTGTCAATTAAAACAACCAGCCACAATGCTGGGCAATGTAGAGGATAGGGTGGACATCCTGGTTCAGAGTGGGAGGAGAGGAAGGAGTAGGAGGGAGAAGGGAGGAGAAGGGAGAGGAGGAGGAGAAGCAGCAGGAGCAGAAACTGGGAGAGAGAGGCTGGAGGAGAGGTCTTGGAAACCATGTGTAGAAATGAACTGGACCTAAGATATCACTAAAAGCAAGTATAATGGGTAAAATCTGAATGGTAGGAACTATGAGGGCTTGGATGTTTGGGATGGAGTAACTATTGCTAGCATTGTGTTCTAGGTTAACAAAATAAATCCTAGTTTCTGTGTGGTGATTTTGGCTAAACAGTTGTTTAGGACTAACAACAGCTTTACTAAAGAATAAATAAATAGTAAATATTAATAAACTGATACAGCAAATGTGTTCTACAACTGAACAGAGTTGTAAAATAATACAAAAGGCCAATAAATACTTTTAGAAAGTGTTCAAAATTCCTAGTCATAACTCTGGTTTTATGTTTGGTTTGATCATCTTGGCAAAACAGGCAGTTAAGAAGTGTTAGGAGTAGCCCAAGCTTTCCCCCTTCTATTTTTGGTACTATTGGCAGAGTATAAATCTAGTTAAGAGAAGAATAATGTATTGGACACTTACTTTTGTTAATTAAACACAGAAAGATCAACAAGAGGCATTCAAATGCAGGTTAACTTACCTGAAGTGTGCAATAATCTTGATGGCTGGACAAATGAACCTATGTTTTTTTTTTTTCTTTTAAATGACTCTTATATCCAAATGAAGGATCAGAAAATAATTTGACTTTAGAGAATTAGTTCTTAAATAGGGATATGCACCAAAATTCCTCATGGACCTTTCTCAAAATGCCTACACCATTACCAAAGCCTTCCTACTGAATATTTTGGTTAAGGTCAAGAACATACTTTAATAGTCACATAAGCGATTCTGATGTACATACATATCACTGCACATCAATTCTTAGATTAAGTAAAAAACAAAGTTGGTTCTACAATCAACAAGAGTTTGTACTCTGAAGCTTCCATACCACATACAAACCTCCTAGGAAGTTCTCAATCAAGAGCTTAGAAGCAATCCACCTTCCAAGTAATACCTCAGATCCTGAACCCCAAGCCCTTTAAAATACACACAAGCCACATACTGGCTTTGGGTAAGCAAATTTTAGAAGATCCAGCTTCTCCACAGAATTCAGAAAACATGAGCCACTCCATTGCTTAACTCCCAACTCTAAGTTTTAATAATGACCCTGCCAGAAAGACTGTTAAAACCATGAGCTCAAGCTTTAATTCAACTAGTACTTAAAAGAACCAATCTTTTGTGCTGTAACATTTAGAGCCTCTTTTTCCAAAACCAATATTTTCAAAATTACAACTTTCTAATTATATCATATACATTTATGAATCATTTCAAATATAATTATCCAGGAATAAAAAATGTTTAGGGCAACCAATATTTACACTTACCTGTCTCTTCCCTTCCTGACAATATTTATTTCAAAATAATAAAACCCATTAGTTGCTGGTATCAGATGTGTGGCTTGAACAGATGCTTCAACATTGGGAGTTTTACAACGATCTACGTGTGAAACGAGAAAGACATAGGACAGATGCGATTTTCAAGTGAAAATCTTAAACAATTCAAGACATTAAGACACTTAGATGAAATTTAATTTCTGTTCTCATCATTTCAAGTAACTGAAGAAGTGACAAAACATTTAATATTACAATGAATTGAATGTGCAAAATAGCTGCAGCTAGCCAAAAATCTCTTCGCACTATCGCTTGGTTGTATTATGAGTTCAAAATCTAGCCAGGCGTTGGTGGCTAGACAAAAAACTCTTCGCACTATCTCTTGGTTGTATTAAGAGTTCAGAATCTAGCCAGGCGTTGGTGCCACAAACATTTAATCCTAGCACTGGGGAGGCAGAGGCAGGCAGATCTCTGTGTGTTAGAGGCTAACCTGGTCTACAGAGTAAGTTCCAGGAAAGTCAGGGCTACACAGAAAACTCTTGTCTAAAAAAATTTTTCAAGAAAAAAAGGTCACAGTCTAATCAAGGAGGTCCCTGGATAAGATGATCAACCCTTTCTCAGAAAAGCCAACAGGATAGAAATCGAAAAGGGAGAAAACAGGGAACAGGACAAGAGCCTACCACAGGGCAGGCTCTTTACCTTGCAGGGCATCAAGGCAGATGCTGAGACTCATAGCCAAACATTGGGCAGAATGCAGGGAATCTCATGAAGGAAGGGGGAGAGAGAAAGACCTGGAGAGGACAGAAGCTCCACAAGGAGAGCAACATAACCAAAAAATATGGGCAAAGGAGTCATTTCTGAGATTTATACTCCAACTAAGGACCAGGCATGGAGATAACCTAGTACCCTTGCACACATTTAGCCCATGGCAACTCAGTCTCCAAGTGGGTTCCATAATAATGGGAACAGGAAATGTCTCTGATATTAACTCAGTGGCTGGCTCTGGAGTCTCCTTACCAGGCTACAGAGGAAGACATTGCAGCCACTCCTGATGAAACCTGATAGGCTAGAGTCAGATGGAAGGGGAGGAGGACCTCTTCTATCAGTGGACATGGGGAGCGATATGAGAGGAGATGAGGAAGAGTGGGATTGGTAGGGGAGTGGGAGGAGGCTACAGCTGGGATACAAATGAATAAACTGTAATTAATAATAAAAAATTCAGACTCTGAACACAATGAGTATGGGTAGTGGCTGTTAATTTTTTTAAGATATTTTAAAAATAATTTTTTTCATGTGTGAGTGAATGAATGTCTGCATATATGTATCCCACCTCTGTGACTGCTGCCTAAAGGCCAGAAGAACATGTTTGATTCCTTGGAACTGCAGTTATTATAGGCTATTGTGAGGTTGTCTTGAAGGTGCTGGGTATCAAACCCAAATCTTCTGCAAGAACTACTGAATCATCTCTCCATTTCATAAACTAGAGAAATTTAAGGCTATAATTTTCAGCTATTCTGGATTGGAAGCACATGAGATAATGATCTTAATTTTATCGGATATAAATATGCATTTAATTTGTAACATTCTTAATACATTCTTTTGTAAAACAGACCACTTTTTAAACTGGGGATATTTGTATGATGGCATACGATAAAATAAATTACATTAATAAGAAAATCTAAGCAAGAATTTATAATTCTGTTATTTGATATATTCTGATTATTTGTGAAGAAAGACTAATCCACAATTATTTTTGTTTGTTTGTTTGTTTGTTTGTTTAAGACAGGGTTTCTCTTTGTAGCCTTGGCTGTCCTGGATTCACTTTGTAGACCAGGCTGGCCTAGAACTCAGAGATCCACTTGTCTCTTCCACCTCCAGTGCTGGGATTACAGGCATGTGGCACTGTGCCTGGCTTGATTCCCAATTCTTGAGTCAATAACAGTCTATTGAGAAGTACAGCTCCATATTTTTCTCTTAAGAATTGAGATAACACAATGATACTTGTAATATTATAGAGCACCTGATGAGTAAGGTTTTTAAAATTTCTTTGTTTTAAAAAATTATTTTTATATTAATTACAGTTTTTTTTTCACTTTATATCCCAGCTGCAGCCCCCTCCCTCATTTCCTCCCAATCCTATCCTCCCTCCCATTGACTGTTCTTCCAGAGGACGAGTTTTCAATTGCCATCAACCACATGGCAGCTCACAACTGTCTGCAAATCCAAGATCTGTCAACATCACACAGACACACATGCAGGCCAAACACCAATGCACAGAAAAGAAAAAGAAAAACTAAAAGGCGAATATGTATCCTTGGACAACACCCAGGACTCAGTTCTACCCTTCCACTGTGGGTTCTAAGGACTGAACTCAATTTCTCTGACTTGCAATGAGCCATTTCACAAGTTCGCCATGAAAACATTTTTATAAAGGCAAAAGCAAGACTCAGCCCTAAGACCACAGAGAGCCAATGAAGTCAGCTAGTAAGACATAACCGGGAAGTAGCAAAATGCAGCCTGCCCCTCCACATCCCAATAATTTTAACATGTGTAGGTGACAGATTTATGATGAGCTGAGAAACAACAACAACAAAATAACTCCATAAACATTCCAAACAGTCACGTGTATATGTGTGTGTTTGTGGGATGCATGTGAGAAGATGTGTGCATATGTGTGGAGACCAGAGATCACCACAGATATTGTTCAGAAGATATCACCAACTTTGCTGTGAAGGAAGAGGGAAGACTCTTACAAGCCTGGAATTCAACAGAGTAGGATACACTGGTTACCAGGGATGTCCCAATCTCTGTTTTCTCAGGACAGGAATTACATGTTTATGCCACCATCCATGCAGTTGGTTTTTTAAATGTATGCCCTGAGGCTCAAACTTAAGCCCTCATGCTTGTGTAGTAAGCACTTTACCAGCTAAGCTATCTGTGGCCCCAATCCCTTTATGCACAATAACCACTTAATAAGTAGACATTTATTGAATTGTAGTAACAGTGAAATAGATTTTCAGTAAACTGTATTCAAATAGTTAGGTTACTTGATCATGCAAAATTCATGCATTAAAAATTAGACAGTCATAGTTGGGCCTACTCCTTGTGAGCTGTTGGTTCCCAAAACAATACATGCTATTTGACATTGCTTTTGGTTGCTCACCAGAATGAGATGGTTAAGACCCTAATGACAGACACACTCTAATCATAGTACATAGAGAAAACAAGCAGGAGCTAAGATGGAAACGTCTTCACTGATAGCTATTGTTCATAGCGCCAAAAGGTGCTTTGCAGGCCACTAGGGAGGAGCAGTCATCAAGAGTCTTCCTCATCTGTGGACACTGTGTGTTACTATATTACTGACCTGCCGAGCAAGATGTACCTACAGGTGAATTAAATAGTGGCATGACCAGCCACACTTTGATTGTATTTAAGTTCCACTCACCTCTCATTCTAATGACCTGGCCAAGAGCCCACGGCTGGGGAGGTACTAATGAGGAATCTACTTCTGTTGTTTTGCCAAATAGACCCTGATGAGCTTGTAAAGTGGCTTCTAAGTATTTATGTTTATGCCCATAGATTGCTGCTGTTAGTTTTGGTCAAAAAAGCTTCTTTCTACAGTGGTGGCAGCTAGTAGTCAAGTGTGGAGAATAAGTGATCTTTGAATGTTCAACCCAAAATAGGAATCTATAGTATCTTCTCCAAGGCTCAGGGAACATCACAGAGGAGATGTAGAGAGAATGCTGAGAGGTAGAGGAAGGAGTGGAGTACTGTGGAATGCTGTCTTCCAAGCATGGCAGAGTAAATGCACTCTTGAACTCTCAGCAGATAGGATTATCTGCACAAGCTTGGGTCTGTCAACATTGTGCTTCATGTAAAGGATATACAAGTAAGTAGTTAATGGTTATAAGGTGAGGGAAGGACATTTTCTTCAGTGATGTAGGCACTGATAAGATGTTCTTGCTCCTGTATCAATTATCACCCATGATTTGTAAGCAACCCTAATGAAACTCAATGGGTTAAACACACACACACACATACACACACACACACACACACACACACACACGGGGAGAAGGTAAAAGAAAGAGATCAGTTGGAAAAGAAAGGGAATTAGTGGGAATAAGACAGGAAAAAAGAAATATTGACTGGACATTTTAATTGGAATTCTAAATCAATTAGTTTATTATTGGTTTTTTTTTAATAACAAACGGTAAATTTTGGCAGGAACCAAAACTTATTTTAATTTACCAAAATTTTTATCCTAACAACCAATAATAAAGTTTCTGATACTAACCACAACTTCTATGAGTGATCTCAAGATATAATAAGAAGTAATATCTAACATATCTAGTACTATAGGAAAAGCCCCATTTTAAGTGAACTGTATTTAGTAAATCCTTTAATATTCAAAACAACGCAATGATTAAAAGTACTATGTAGCTTCATTTCATAACTGAGGAAAAAGTGAAATAAACCATGTCCATTTTAGAAACCTACTGATTGAGAATTCCAAGCCAGCATAAGTGCTGCAAATTAAATTCAAGAAGCCTGCTCCAGCAAGAGTTATGACCCCACATGAAAGATTTAGGGACATTGAGAATTCTGGGAGTCATGCCATATCTAGCCTCATCTATTTTTATCTGCTTTAAGGCAGAAGAAAAAGAGAATGAATGATGTAAGGTGTACAACTTCTAAAAGTGCCATGTGGTCTTGCATGGAATTTTCTCATTCAACATTTGTAACATAGGTTATACAGCATCATTTTTAAAAGTCAAACTTTTATGGAGATGGTATCATTTGTTCCAAATTGGTAGACTCATGCTAAATCCATGCAAATTAAAATCCTATACATGTTTTCATTACACAAAATATCCAAAATTCTTCATAATTTTAAATCTATTAAGAGCCTTTGTTTATTATGCTCTTGTAAAACATTTTAGAAAAGTTCTGTAAATGTGAAAATGTAAACGAGTTGAATCATTATTAAATTTAAAAATCAGAGAGGGTCGAGAGCGGCTGACCCTGAGTGCAATGCTTAGCCTCGCATCCTGAGCGTAATATTTTAGCCCTTTATGGTAGCCAACCATGCTTGGGGAGACTGTCCTGCTTCAATGGCTGTAAAGGCCTGAATGGTCATGGCTGCATTACGCTGTTGTGAGACCCTAATCTTGCATATATACCACAGGCAAACCAAGGAGACCAACACCAGAAGGCCTGCTAACGCTCCCATGCCTGCCCATTCCTTCAAATGATTCATGGCTGCAGCAATGGGCTTTCGACCCAGAGAAGAGCAAGTCTGATTGCATGCGGGTTGATGCCCCAGGTCCCGCCTCTGAGAAAAAGGTATCAGACGGGTCTGATGCTCTTTGGGTGGATGACACCTAAATGAACATTGGTACAAAGTCCCAATTTATTTCTAATATCAGAGATCAGACCTCTACTCTTGCCTGATGCGTCTAAAACAAAAAGAGGGAACTGTAGAGAGCTGCGTAATGCCGCGCCTTAAAGTTGGAGCTGGTTTCCACCTTCCACCTTCCCGATGGTGAGTGCTCTCTGTCACAAACTACTCCACATTTGGCTAAGGCTGAGGATCTGGCTTGCTTCCATGTATGTGGACCTATCTGCATTGCCCACGTGGCACGCTGGGGTTGGCTACCCAGAGGCTATTTAAGCTGTGGGCTGGCTTTCCCCAGGGTCAGATGATTGTTCAAGGTTCCTGAATAAACTGCATTGAAAAAAAAATCAGAGAGGGGATGGAGGTGTAGCTCAGTGGTAGAATATTTGCCTAACACATATAATGCTCTAGGCCAGTTCAACCTTTACACAGCTATATCTCTTTAATACAGTTCCTCATGTTGTAGTGATACTCCAATCATGGGCTTTTTACTCCCACTTAAAGCACTCCTTCCTAGACCCACAGTCTAGATTTTGGCAACTACCTGCAACTATTCCACCTCAGAAATACTAAATCCTAACCAGGCCTGTCCTACAACAGAAAATATTACTTAAATATGACTTAGTTCATTTGCATTTAAATATGGGAATGGTGCTAGCAGAATCAACATGTCACTTGGTCTATAACACAGCTTTTCTCAATACTCTGATAAATGTTAAAAGCTTAGCAATATGGAAAGCCCTTAAACAGAAAGATCTGATATTTTAACAGAAGTATATCCCTAAAGTGCACAACATGCCACTATGTTAAGCCATCAGGGCAACAAGGCAAGGGACACAGGTTAGAGGTGTTAAGAAGGTTTCCTATGTGAGTACAGATTCACCCATTCACTTCCAGCACATATGTCCAGCAGTATGGGAAGTTAACAGAATCAGAATTGGCATTAGAAAATTAGCCCACAATCCCATAGGATATGACTTTTATCAACTAGAGTTCAAAATGTAGTTTTCTTTGCCTTTACTTAGACTTCATTAATTCAAAAGATACTGAGGTCAATGCTTTCTCCCCTTCCCTGAGGCTATTTCAAATATGTTATGCAATGAAGATTATTTTATCAAGTTGGGTAGGGTGGTTTACATCTACAATCTTAGCACTTGGGAGTTAGAAGCAGAAAATTAGGAATTCAAAGTTGCTTTCAGCTACACATAGTGACTTCAGGGACAGCCTGGGCTACATGAGGCTCTATCACAATTGTTCTCCACCGTCCTAATTCTAAGAACCTTTAGCACTGTTCTTCATGTTGTATTGAACCCCAACCATAAAATTATTTCATTGCTGCTTTGTAACCATATTTTTGTTACATTTATGAATCATAATGTAAATATACAGGTTATATAATATGTGACTCCTGGGAAAGATTCATTTGACCCCCAAAGGGGTTGTGACTCACAGTTTGAGAGCTGCTGCCCCATCAAAAAGAACAAAGGAGAAAGGTGAGTGGAGAGCACAAAGAAAATGAGAAAAGTTGGAAAGGGCCTAGCTTATTTTGTCAAGGTTGCCCTGGTAGTGTTGACCTGTCACGCAGCTACTTAGTGTACTGAAGGAGGCAGCTTGCAAAACCAATGACTACATGGGCAACTTATATAGACCCTGTCTCAAAAAATTAAAACAGGCTTGGAATATAGCACAGCAGTAAGCCATTTTGCCAGAATCCATTGAAACACTACTTAAAAAATAAAAATCACATTCTGCATTCTACCCTAGAGTTTTTGCCTCTCTCCTAAATGATTTTTTCAATTTGTGTTCATTACAGTTCTTGGTATTATAAAGTTCTATGGTTTGCCTAAGGCACAATGCCATGTGCCCATAACTACAGTACCACAAGCACACAAGATATTTTTACTGTCTGAAAATACCCTCTATACTTAGTCTATTTGATCCCATTCCTTGGATAACCACACTTTTTCACTGCCTCTACTCTTTTACCCTTTTTACTTAGTTCTTTTAGACAGGCTGCCATCACTTAGGAATGAGGAGTTCAAATTCAACATGTCTGCATGACCTGATGGCTCACTTCATTAGTCATTGATCATATCCCATTACATCAAACTTCGTGGGTCTCTTGATCCCATCTGTCACCAATTACTGAAAGATATCTTGGTTGCTACCACTTTAAAGATCATCAGCAAATTTGGTGCAAACATTGACTAGCAGAGAAGGTTTAGGTATTCAGATGAGCTAGGTAAATATTTGGGTATACTGCTAATGGGAAGTAGGATAAACACATCCTTTGCTGTGTTAGTACAGCCAACCATCTCCAAAGTGGCTATATCATTGTGCATCTCCACTAACAATAATTGGAGGTTTTGTTGTTGGGTCGCCACACCAACACCTGGCACACTCTCAGGTTATGGATAAAATTTAGCCATTCTAACATGAGTAGTTCCTGTTTGGGGTTTTGGGTTTGTTTTGTTTTAAAAGAGGCTTTTCATTTCAACTAAGTAGGTGTCAAGAACAAACCTTCAAGAAAAATCTAAGGCTGCAGAGTCAGACATGTGCAATGCTAGCACAAACACCAGTGGGGAGTGACCTAGGCTTGCAGATCTTTAGAACTGTGACAGCTGTGTTGTTACAAAGTTCCACACTCCTAAGTAATCACCCCAGCCTCACTCTCCCAGGGTCCTGTTATTTCTAAGACACAGTTGTATGGAAAACAAGGTTTTCTCCACAATGCATTTGTGGCATTGCAGCAGAAATGCCTGTTGTCTTCTTATAGAACACACTATCTGAAGACTTCACTTTTAAAGTTCATCTAATTTTCTGAATCTTTCCTTGGGATTTTTTTTTTTCCTTCTTCCAGGAGAAGCTTACCCGAGAATCTCTTAAAAGGCCTCAAATGCCCTTGATTTCCTTCATAAGCCTATACTTCCACCACCCTTACCAGGAAAGCCGTGGCCATGGCCTTTCATCAGTATCACAGTCCACTTTCCATTCTACTACCCTAGCAGTTAATGTGGTAAAAGATCACTGCCATGACTTCATCACCTGGTCTTTCTCAGTGCTACCTACTTTATGTTCAGAAATCTTCAGTCAACCTGTTTCAGTTATTCTAAAAGGATCATCCACATCATCTTCATTCATGTTACGCTTTTGAAGCTTGTTGAGTTTATTTAGTGAAGAAAATGAGAGTCCGTTAGATGTAGTCAAAGTCAGTTCTCCACTCTGCTATTCCAATGTGATCCATGTCCACACCAGCCTGCCTCCCATGGTTTATTTCTCCTCTCCAGGACCTACTACCTGTGTTCTGCAAAGACTGCTACTGGTCTTTACCTCATCAGCCCTCAAACTAAGTATCTTTAGCAATTTCTTCTTTAATTTTACCTCACCCTTTGAGAACACAACGTCCCCACAATTTACTCACTTTTATCACAAAGTTCTCTGCCTCCGTGTGATAAACCATTGTCCCTGTCAGTATTCTATTAAGGTTGGTATTGAGTAACAATTTTACCTTGCACTAAAATCATAGTCTCATAGCAATTTAAACATCACTTCAGTTTTACTTACAAACTGAATGAAAACTGATGCAGAACTAACACAACTGCTGTCACATTACTTTCAAAAGTCTTGATTATGTGGTATTTCCATCTACCCTGATGATATCAGAATCTAGCCCTCAGCTAAAATGTAACCCTTAACCTTATAAAGATAATCTTTCTATGTTCCTCAAGAATGCCCTCTCTGCCACATCCTCTCTACTTGGAACCTCCACTTATCCTTTCAACTCCTGACAGCTGGGTTTATTTCCATCATGAAAGACACACTGCTATCCCTAAGGCTACAATGGTTTTATTCCAAAACCAGTGATCAATTTTCTAGGTCTATCCACTACACACTACACTATCCACTGTATATGGGACCTCTTCCTCCTTTCTAATTTCTATAGCTCAGGCCCCATGACACTACTCTCCTTTCCACCAAGGTACCTCAAACAGGTTTCTTCTTGGGCCTCCATATGCCTGTTAATGATGCATTAATGTACTGCCTCTACCATAGCTCTCTCCCTCCATACAGTAAAACACTGTCAGTTCAACTACCTCCTCAAGGTAAGTCCTAAAACAGTGCTAACAGTAATCCCTCTTCCCAGGCTTCAGATAACTTAGAAACCCTTCCCATGAGGAATGTCCTCACATTATCCCTAATGAAGAAAGCAGGGCTCAGACTGTGTGGTGCCACAATACTCTGCATTTTATTAGTATTCCCAATCCAGTCTAAGCCAACACATGTGTTATGGTTTTACTTGTGAACTGTCCTTCACAAGCACGTGTTTAAAATTGGTCCCTCGCTGTGAGATCTATCAGGGAAGTATGTTAGAACCTTTAAGAGGTGGCATGCATTGAGTTGCAATAAGTGAGTGGTTGAGGGTGGATCAGAGGTGTTATTTCCTGATCCATAGGACAAAGGAAGCAGCCTCAGAGTCCTGTTGCCTCCAAGAACCCCAACATGCCTTCCCCACTATGGAGGACTGTGTAACCCTCAAAAGGATGAACAGAAATAAACCAACCCTCCCCATGTTGTTTCTGCAACTCATTTTCTCACAGTGTTGAGAAAAGTAACTAATCTAACATGTTAGCAACCTGTGTGAAGATTACTAACTCATATAGTAACACCCGTGAAAAGCTCTAGACAATAAACTGTGTAGTAGCTCAGCAGGCATCATACCTCCCCAGAGCTTCAAATGAGAAGGAAAGATAAGCCAGTCATGGAGGAAAGATCCAAAATCTGCAACTGTAGCTGAGTTTCAGCTACAGAATTGGTACAACTTTGTGAATTTCCATGGCTGAGATCATTTAAAGACACTTGATTCCAGAATACTTACTCAGCTCCTTCTGTGAGGCTTTTTTTTTTCTTTCAGCATCTCCTGATTTTCATGAAAATCTCATATTAAGATTCCAATTTCTAGGGCTTGGCATGGTGGCACACATCCTTAATCCCACCATTCAGAAAGCTGAGAGGTAGGTGGTTCTCTGAGTTCAAAGCCAGCCTCGTCTATATAGCAACTTCCAGGCCAGCCAAGGCTTCGTTGTGAGATCCTGTTTCAGAAACAAACAAAAGATTCTCATTTTCAATTATCCTCAAGGATATTATAATGCAGTGCTAACATCTTCCAAACAATTTGATTCAAGGTTTACTTTAAGAAATCTATAGAGCTAGGTATGTAATACTTCTTTTCTTTTCTTTTTTTTTTTAATTTTTCATCAATTACACTTTATTCATTTTGCATCCCCCCATAAGCCCCTCCCTCCTCCCCTCCTGATTCCCACCCTCCCTCCTCCCTCTGCATCATGCCACTCCCCAAGTCTACTGATAGGGGAGGTTCTCCTCTACTTTCTGATCTTAGTCTATCAGTTCACATCAAAAGTGGCTGCAATGTCCTCTACTATGGCCTGGTAAGGCTGCTCCCCCGCAGGAGGAGGTGATCAAAGAGCAGGCCAGTCAGATTATGTCAGAGGCAGTCCCTCTTCACATTACTATGTAACCCAACTGGACTCTGAACTGCCCGGGGCTACATCTGTGCAGGGGTTCTGGGTTATCTCTAAGAATAGTCCTTGGTTGGAGTATGAGTCTCTGGGAAGTTCCCTGCATTCAAATTTACTTGTTCTGTTGCTCTCCTTGTGGAGACCCTGTCCTCTCCAGCTCTTACTATTTCCCAGTTCTTACCTAAAATTCCATTCACTCTGCCCAACAGTTGCCCATCAGGCTCAGCACCTGCTTTGATAGTCTGTAGAGCAGAAGCTTTCAGAGGTCCTCTGTGGTAGGTTCCTAGGTTGTTTCCTGTTTTCTTCTTCTCCTGATGTCCATCCTTTTTGCCTTTCCAGATGGGGATTGGACATTTTAGTTAGGGTCCTCTCTCTTGCTTAGTTTCTTTAGATGCACAGGTTTTAGTGGGTTTGTCCTATGTTGTATTTCTATATGAGTGAGTATATACCATGTGTGTCTTTTTGCTTCTGGGATAACTCACTCAGGATGATCCTTTCCAGATCCCACCATTTACCTGCAAATTTCATGATTTCCTTATTTTTCAATGCTGAGTAATATTCCATTGTGTAGATGTACCACAATTTCTGCATCCATTCTTCAGTTGAGGGGCATCTGGGTTGTTTCCAGCTTCTGGCTATTACAAATAAAGCTGCTACAAACATGGTTGAGCAAAGGTCCTTTTTGTGTACTTGAGCCTCTTTTGGATATATGCCCAGTAGTGGTATGGCTGGATCTTGAGGAAGCGCTATTCCTAGTGCTTGAATGAGCTGTCTCGAATTTCTAGTTGAAGGCACTTAGTGCTATGAACTTTCCTCTTAGCACTGCTTTCATTGTGTCCCACAAGTTTGGGTATGTTGTGTCTTCATTTTCATTGATTTCTAGAAAGACTTTAATTTCTTTCTTTATTTCTTCCCTGACCCAGCTGTCATTTAGTAACAAGCTGTTCAGTTTCCATGTGTGTGTAGGCGTTTTGCTATTTCTGTTATTGTTGAGGTCCAGCTTTATTCCATGGTGATCAGACAAGATACAAGGGATTATTTCAATCTTCTTGTATCTGTTGAGGCTTGCTTTGTGACCCACTATATGGTCTATTTTGGAGAAGGTTCCATGAGGTGCTGAGAAGAAGGTAAATTCTTTTGTGTTTGGGTGTAAAGTTCTGTAAATGTCTGTTAGGTCCATTTGATTCATGACCTCTGTCAGAGTTACTGTTTCTTTGTTTAATTTCTGTTTTGTTGACCTGTCCTTTGTTGAGATTGAGGTGTTGAAGTCTCCCACTATTAATGTGTGGGGATCTATATGTGCTTTAAATTTTATCAATGTTTCTTTAACAAATGTGGGTGCTCTTGTAATTGGGGCATAGATGTTCAGGATTGTGATGTCTTCCTGGTGGAATTTTCCCTTGATGAGTATGAAGTGTCCTTCCCCATCTCTTTTTATTAATTTTGGTTGAACGTCTATTTTATCAGATATTAGAATGGCTCCTCCTGCTTGCTTCTTGGGTCTGTTTGCTTGGAAAGTCGTCTTCCAACCCTTTACCCTCAGGTAATGTCTATCTTTGTGTCTTTGGTGTGTTTCTTGTATGCAACAGATTGCTGGGTTTAGTTTACGTATCCATTCTGTTAATCTGTGTCTTTTTATTGGAAAGTTGAATCCATTGATGTTGAGAGAGATTAATGACCAGTGGCTGCTAGCTCCCTTGATTTTGATGTTGGCTGTGTTCATCAGGTTGTGTGCTTGGTTGCTTTTTGTTTTACTGAAGTGAGGTTATTTATTTTCTGTGTTTTCTTGAATGTAGCTAGTTTTCCTGGGTTGTATTTTCCCTTCTAGTGTCTTCTGTAATGATGGATTTGTTTGTAGGTGTTGTTGAAATTTGTTTTTGTCATTGAATATCTTGTTTTCTCTGTCTATGAGGACTGAGACTTTTGCAGGGTATAGTAGCCTGGGCTGACATCTGTGTTCTCTTAGGGTCTGCATGATATCCGTCCTGGCCTTTCTGGCTTTCATAGTCTCTGTTGAAAAGTCAGGTGTGATTCTAATGGGTTTGCCATTATATGTTACTTGGCCTTTTTCCCTTGCAGCTTTTAGAATTTTTTCTTTGTTCTGTATACTTACTGTTTTGATTATTATGTGGCGGGAGGATTTTCTTTTCTGGTCAAATTTGTTGGGTGTTCTGTAGGCCTCATGTATTCTAATTGGCCTCTCCTTTAGCTTGGGGAAATTTTCTTCAATGATTTTGTTGAAAATATTTTCTGGTCCTTGGAGAAGGAAGTCTTCTTTTTCCTCTATACCTATTATTCTTAGGTTTTGTCTTTTCATATTGTCTTGGATTTCTTGGATGGTCTGTGTCAGGAATTTTTCGGATTTATTTTCTTTGACAGATACATGGATTTCTTCCATTGTATCTTCTACACCTGAGATTCTTTCTTCCATCTCTTGTAGTCTGTCGGTTATGCTTACCTCTGTAGTTCCTGTTTTCTTCCCTAGATTCTTCCCTTCCATTATTTCCTCCATTTGTGTTTTCTTTAATTTTTCCAATTCTGTCTTCAGGTCTTGAGTTGTTTTGTTTACTTCCTTCACCTGTCTGATTGTACTTTCCTGTTTTTCTTTTAGTTCCTTCAACTCTGTTTCTTTTATTTCATTCAGTGCTTTAAGCATTTCCTTTCTAAAGGCCATAAACTGTTTGGCTGCAGCTTCCTCTATTTCTTTAGGGATGGCAATATTGTTTGAGTTTATCTTCCTCTATGTCTTTATGTATCTTATTTGTTTCCTCTGTTATCATCTTCATGAGCATAGTTGTTAGGTCATCTTCTTGGAATTCAGTTATGCTGGGGTGTCCAGGTCTACTTGCCCCTGGGTAACTGTGTTCTGGAGAAGCCATATTGCTCTGTCTTTTGTTGCTTGAGTTTTTACGCTGGCCTCTACCCATTGTGCTATCTTAGGTGTTTGGGGTTATTTTCTGGTGGTTCCTGGGGATCCTGTGGTGGAGAGAATCCCCTTTGCAGAAAGCTGGTTTTTCCTGAAGGAAGTCTTCTCAGCTTTTTGTGTATAGTCCCTGGATGGCTGGTGTTTTTTCAGGAGTTGCTCACCTCAGGGTTATAGACCTGAGTGGTACCTGTGGTCTTAGTTAGTCGAGAGGGTTCTCCTCTCACCCAGGGAAGTCCTGAGGGCAGCTGCCCTGTTTCTGGGTTTCTTGTTGTAAATTTAATGATCAGCTGCTGTGACCCAGTTGGACATCAGGCGCGCATCAACTGTTTGTGCCTGTGTCTGGAGCACAGCTGAGTGCTGGCGCCTCGGCCCCACTAGTCTGCTAGACTTTTTCTAGGAAAGGATTGGGTGATTTAAGTCAGTACAGTTTCCTTCCTTCCCTGTGGATTCTCTGGAGACACGGACTCCCATTGTCTTTTTTTTGCCCTGGTGCACACTGCTCAGTGTCCGCCAGCTGGCTGGCCACAGAAACTGCCTTTGCCTGGAGCACAGCTGTGTGATGGACCCACTGGTCTGCTAGATTGCTAGACATTTTCCAGGGAAGGATTGGGTGATTTAAGTCAGTACAGTTTCCTTCCTTCCCTGTGGATTCTCTGGAGACATGGACTCCCAGTGTCTTTTTTTGCCCTGCTGCACACTGCTCAGTGTCCGCCAGCTGGCTGGCCACAGAAACTGCCTGTGCCTGGAACACAGCTGTGTGATGGCCCCACTGGTCTGCTAGACTGCTAGACTTTTTCCAGGGAAGGATTGGGTGATTTAAGTCAGTACAGTTTCCTTCCTTCCCTGTGGATTCTCTGGAGACATGGACTCCCAGTGTCTTTTTTTGCCCTGGTGCACACTGCTCAGTGTCCGCCAGCTGGCTGGCCGCAGAAACTGTCTGTGCCTGGAGCACAGCTGAGTGATGGCGGCTCAGTCTCCGCCAGCTGTCTGGTGCGCAGAAACTGCCTGTGTCTGCCTTTGCGGCCTTTGGGAGCCTGGGTGCCTCCCTAAGCTTGGTAATTTTCCCGGGACCTTTTCAGGCTGGGGGTATCGGCTGAGTGCTCTGAGATCAGACCAGCCGTTTCCCTCCCTGGGTGTTTGCACCGGACAGTGAAACTCATTCGCTGGTGCCCTAGTGCCCACAGTTCTATCTCAGGCGGCGAATCAGGTGCGCAGGCAGGCAGGGCTCTGTGCCGGAGCCTGGGTCTCGGGCTCTGGCTCCGGGCTGGGTCCTGGGGTGCCCGTGGAACCCGAGTCTTTTCCAGGGGATGTCTGGGTGACCTAAGGCCGGTCCCAATCGTTTCCTGTACCCTGGGGTTATCTCTCGACTGAAAATTCCAGTCTCTGATAGTGTGGTACGCACGGTTCAGTCTGGGACCATGACCAGAGACACGGGTTTGTGGCTTTGGGTTGGGGCTGGGCCTGGCGGTCGGCAGCCGGCAGCCAAGTGTCTGGTGGAACCGGGATCTCTTCCGCGGTTTAGCCGGGTGAGTTAAAAGCTGATTGAATCCCCCACCATGGGGTATCCTTTCACCTGGGAAACACAATGACTATGTTTTATGGCCGTGAGTTCTGATTACTGGTCACTGTGCTGATACTGCTGCTGCTGCTCAGAATGAGAGTCCTCCTGGAGCCGCCATCTTGCCCCTCCCAACCTCATGTAATACTTCTTGATTTTTCTCATTATTCCTCATATTTCTGTGTTACCTTAAAAAATCTCAGAAATATATATGCATTTCTCTGTCCATTCCCACTCTCCATGTTACATTCTTTAAAGCAACAGATTTCTAAAAGAATTGGCATTTTTTTCCTTGTATATTTGAATCTATCTCTCAATCAGTGTGTGGTCTTAAATTAAAATGATTCAGGCACTTCCTTTTGAAATCTCTTGATTCTCTACGTCCTACAGAATAAAGTCTAAGCTTACAGATCCAAACACTTAGAAAAACTGTTTACTCCATGCTTTTGACTTTCATACACTCTGCCCTAGACCTTACTCTCATCTTTTAAGCTTGGCTACCTAGCTTAACTTTTCCAAGAAACAGCAGTGATTCCAAATTGTAGGTTGAGGTTCATTGGGGGCGGGGTCAAATGACTCTTTCACAGGAGTCTCCTAAGACCATCAGAAAACAGATGCTTACACTGCAATTCATAACAGTAGTAAAATTACAGTTATGAAGTAGCAACAAGAATAATTTTATGGTTGGAGTCACTACAACATGAGGTCACAGCATTAGGAAGTATGAGGGTTAGCCTGAGTTAGAGGCTCCTATCTTCCACAATATCATTCTAAAAATTCTACCACTAGTTCATTTTATTTTCTTTGAACTCTGTACAGTAAAAGACTGTATTTTAATCCTCTTTAAACCCAGAAACTTGCACCAAGTAAACATGGAGTTTACATGAAAGAATGAATGAGTTGAGTAGACTAGGCAGATGAACTTAAGAGAATTTTCTGCCCAATACCTAGCTAGTTTTTTCTGAGTATAATTATTATGTTCCATCAAAGCAAATTTATCAAAATTTTAGCAAAGAGATCCAGGGGAAAACTCAGTTCACTTCTAATTCATTTGAATTTTTGCTTTGATACAAGATCTTAGTATGAAAGACAGGCTGGCAAAATAAAACTCTGTGTCTTCAACCTCTCACACATCCTGAAATTACAGGTACTCACCCCCATGCCCATTATGAATTTCTTGTTTTTAAATATCTCTTAAATTACCCTTATATAGTGTGTGTGTATAAGTGTGTGCAGAATGAACTAGTTATCTTCCTCAATCACTTTTTAGTCTTGTTTTATGATCTCTCCCTGAACCTGGAACTGGCTGTTCTCTGGTTGAAAAGTCCCTAAGCCATACCTATGCTCATTTGGCCAACCCATCACACCAAGAGTTGCAGGCGCACACTGACACAAACTGCTTTTATGTGAGTGGTGGTGATCTGAACTCTGGTCTTCACGTTTGTAGAGAAAACACGTTACCCACTAAGCCACCTTCTTAGCACCCCTATAATCCTCCTTTTTCTTTGTAAGCAAACATTTCTGAAGATATTTGATCAGACTTAACAATTATATTTTTAAGTCAGTGAGATGGCTCAGTGAATAGGAGTACCACAATGACCTAAACTCCAGGCCACAGAACCCACAAGATGGAAAGAGAATCAGCATTTGAAGTTGTCCTCTGACCTCCACATGTATGTGCCCATAACACACAATAACACATAAGCCTGCATGTACATTCCTTATTACATTAAAAATATAATAAGGAAAACAGTACAACATTTTCCGGGAATTATATTTAGTAAGGGTTAAAGACTAGTAACTGCTGCGACTTGGGGAGATTGCTCTGCAAAAACACAACTTGAAGCTCTCCCGGGACCTGAGTTTGGTTCTTGGCACAGACACCAGTTGGGCCACAATTGCTTGTAACTCCAGCTCCAGGGGATCCAATGCCCTCTTCTGGACACCAGGGCACATACACTCAGGCATGCATACAAAACACCCACACATAAAAAGAATAAAGATGTTACAATCAAAAGGTGCACTTCACCATTTCATCACTTCTTCAGGCTCTCAAGTTCCAATTCTCTGTCATCCGTCTGAAGCACTCCAAGGCAGGACTATGAAAGTGTCCCAAATTTTCTGAAGCATTACTGAATTTCAGTTACCTCTTCCCCTAATGAGAAATAGCTTTGATGGCAACTGTCTTTCACGAAAGTGAAAATAAATCAACACAAATGAAATGAGTTATTACACATAAAGCAGAGATCACAAAATTTGGAGGTAGAAAAATTAGTTTTAGTTTTGATATTTTTAAATTTATTTATGTATAGAAGCGTTTTGTCTGCATGCATATACGTGTTCCTGGTGGCCAAAGAGATCAGAAGAGGGCATCAGATTCCTTGGAACTGTAGTTATGGATAGTTTAACCACCATGTGGGTGCTAGAAATTAAACCCATGTCCTCTACAAGCTCAATAAGTGCTCTTACAGCTGAATCATCTCTTTAACCCCACAAAATTGTCAGTCCTGGCTGACTTACACAAGACTGTAAAAATCTAACCTTCAGGTGCTTCCACTTGCCAAATCTACTTGTGTCAGATCTGTTTGTGTCTCTTTAAAGAGTCCTGATAGTGTGTGTGTGCATGCTTGCACTCATCTGAAAGAGAGAGTGGATCTGTTATTGAAGCATTTATACTAACTGAACCCAATGTCATATTCATTAAATGATTCTTTAATATTCATCAAAAATAAAATAAAGTTATTATAATCAATTCTAAACCTGTCACTTTAGAAATTAATCAACTGACAATTTTTTTAAACAAGAGGGCCAGTCTTGAGTGTTTCAATAATAGCTTGTTACCTAAAATGCCTCAAAATTTTCTCATAAGACCAGCAAGGTGGCTCAATGGGTAAGGACACCTGCCAACAAGTTTGATGACCTGAATTAGATCCCTAGAGTTCACATGGAGGAAAGAGGGAATTCACTCCCACAAGTTGTCATCTGAGCTCCACAATGGTTTCATGTCAAACTGATAGGAGCAAACACCCACACACATGTACACAGTTAAAAAAAAAATGACATACACTATTCCATATATACCATAACATTCCTGCAATTCAATCCATTTTTATCTAGGTATCTGTCATTTTTAACGGTACCTACCCATCTCTGAAGATACTGTTTCCAATTCCAATTCTAAATTGGATCAGCATTTCCAATTTAGAATAAAATTTTAAACACAGAATGCGTGCAGACTAAAATCAAGATTATCATTTTTGGAGAACAAGTATGATCAATCTTTTATAATTTTGTAATACAGAAAAAAGCAAAGAGTAATATTTCACGTTAAAAAAGCAATGCAGCACAAGGATACATCACATAAAACATCTACTCTTGCTTATGAATTTTACATTTTATTAATCTACAACAATTCCTTTTTGCTCTTGAGTTCAAGTTGTCCAGTGCATTTGATGTCCCTCAAAAGACAAACAAATAACCAAAAAAAAAAAAGTAATACCAGAAAGACACAGACTTTAAAATAGTAAGACTCCATGAAGGTTTAGAAGAGAGACACTGTCTTTGTAACATGGGGAAAGGAGAGACAAAGGAGATAAAAAAATGGAGAAAAGGATGGCAACCACTCTGTTCTTCCAAAAGTAATGGTTCATGTTTATCAAACTAGAATATTTCCAGAAAGTGAATATCAGTGTTACACAACAGAAAGTAAGAAAAAGGCCACAGGAAAACTGTGACATTCAAACCCCAACCACATAAGCATGCATTTGTTTCTGGCCTAGATGACTAATTTTACATAAAAGAAGTAAATGCAACCAATCAAGGAATGTTACAATGAGAAATTAGCCACAATCATGAGTTAAGCTACCACAGAAATTTTCTTACTGACCATCCAGCTCAACTCCCACAGCCCTCAGAAGACACTGAGACCCTGTCTCCTAACAGAGCTAATACCATCAGTGACTGCTGGGATTCATGAAAGCTGGGATTCTTTGCTCATTAACCTTCCCTACACAGTCTCTGCTTTTAAATGTGAAATGAAGTTCTGTCAAATCTAACAAAAGCATTCTGGCAGCCAAAACAGAAGTGAACATAGCATAGCACTTACTGTTCACACCAATTTAAAAACAAAATTAAGTAATAATCCACAAGGAAATCAACAAAATGCCCTAACTAAAGGGAAACTAAAACCTTTGGTATTTTGAAAATTTCAGCCACTTAGATAAAGGAATATAATGTTCGAAATAGTAAGTACGTCTTTGGATCTATGACAACAAGAAGAAATGTAACAATACACATCATTGTGTAGATTCTTTACAACCAAATCATTCAGCAGATTTCTGTTGCCATACTCATTTAAACAGTAGCTGATTTTTCAAGGTTCTTCTCAAACCCCAGTTGTTAATTCTTTCCTAATCTTGCCACAGGTTTGTATACTCTACATACATATCACTAGGATCTGAAGACCCTCCCCACTTCCTTTAGAGCCAATCAAAAGGAGCCTGCTTAGAATGTAAACACTCCTCTGCTTTAGATTTAGATCCTCGGGGATGTGTATCCAAACTGATATCACTGCACTGTTTTTTGCCTGTTCCACACAAGTAAACTTGATGCAGGCAATTAATCTTAGGTACAATTCAACCCTGCCGCTGTCATTTATAATTTTCTATACAACTGAATTGTTTAAAGCTCTGTTTTAACCTCGGAAAAGTGGGGATGGGAAGGAGCAGAAGCCTAAGGTGGCTAAGTATGCTAGCTGCAGGTGCAAAATATAAGCCAATTTTCTTCAAAAGGCTAATTGGTATCTTTAAAAACTCTTCTTTTCAACAAAACTTCATGTAACACCACCTGGAAACACAGGACATTTCCAATTTGGGATAGAGGAGGGGGCAGCTCTGCTCCCTGAAATAACAGGGAATCCTGAGGTTCCCCTCTCACTCTCCCAGTTGCATTCAGTAAGGTACAAAGATGTCCAGCTTGGGTCCCTTCTCGTTTTGTACCCCTACACAATCTCGGGCATAATTTGGGACAAGTAACCACTGATTAGGCCTCTCTGTCCCTCCTGTGTATGTAGGCTCTTGCTTAATTAGAAACTGTACTTCGGAATCCTGTCTCGTACCCCCACTGCATAAGAGGAGATAACCTGACCCTCTCTACCTGGAGAACAATGTAACCCATCTCTGGCCAGTAGATTTATCTCAGGGAAATAGGAAGGGGCAGTGTGTCCCGTCATTCTGGATTCCCTCAAAGCATCCCTCGCCCCACCCCACCCCCCCGGGCCAAGGAAGCCCAGCTCCTTCCCTAGCCCAGAGCCTCACCCAGCACTGTTTGATCTCTAAGTGAGACCTGGAATCCCATACCTTTTTAGTACATCTGCAGGTTGTTTTGTGAGATGCCAATGTAGCTGAACTTGTCCTTCAGGCTCCAGGACCTGGGCAGTGGAGTCTTCTGTTCGTCCACCGCCGGGTATAGGCTCTTCAAACGCTCTGTGGCTCCTGCTCAGAAAAAGGCTGCCGCACTACTCGAAGTCTCCAGGGCTGGGACCTGAACACCTGCAGCTGATCCCGGAATGCCTGTGGCCAGGCAGGGACAGGGCCAGGCCAGGTGGAGCGCTGGCGGGGTTGGCCACTGAGACCGTGGCCTGGGGCGGCATGGAGGCCACCTCAGTCCCTAAGCCTCCACCGGGTGAGCCAGCCTGGGAGGAATCGATGCTGCTGTCCATGGGCGCGAGCAGGGCATCTCCAGAGCCAGAAGCCCCATTGTTGCCTGATGGCAGAGGCTGCTCAGACATCCCTGCAGCGACTCCTGTGAGAGCTGCTCCTCCACTAGTCACAGCTTCCTCCTGTGCTTCCCTGGTCGCTGTCACTGTGACGCCCAGAGGCGCTGTCACTGTGACGCCTAGTCTGCGCGCCCCGGAAGTCGGAGCGCAGCGGTTAAAGAGATCCTCTCTGGGTGGGCCGGGGGGAGCGAGGAAGCTTCCGCCAGGCGCTGGCGGCCAGGTGACCCGGAGTGGTGGGACGGCAAGGGGCGCTGGCGGGCGGGCCTGGGTGAGGTGGGGAAAGAAGCAGAGAGCCTGCGAGGGGCGCTGCTCTCCCGTCTGTTTCCGGTGGGCAGGCAAGCTGTGGAGACCCTGCGCGGGGGTGGCGCCAGTTGAGGGGGTGGTGCCAGGTGCGCCTGCCTGCTGGCTGTTTGGCAGCCTCTCAGGTGCAGGCTCAGCCCTGCTTCTCTCCTTGAGCCATTCCCTCAGACTCAGCGAGCCTGCTTTGCACCCAGGGAGAAATATTGAGCCCTGCTGGGCCACAGGGAGCTTAGCCAGGGATTCCCTAGTGGGTGCATAAAGGACTGCAGGAAACCATTTCTGAAGGAGAAGTCTCTCTCTTAAAACAGTTACTATTTTGTTATTTAATTAATGAATGAGGAGTCCCTGCGAACTTCATGGGGGGAAAAGGAGCCACTTTAGGAATACCAACCAAGACTGGAGGTGGTCAAAGGGCAGGAACGGGAAATGCTTGTGCATTTAGGAAGGGCTTCTGGAGATGTCTAAACATTTTATGAGCGCATTAATTCTCATTATAGGCCTCTTTGTTAGGTAGCAAAAAATTATGCCAATTTTCTTTAACATGGGACTCTTTCCTTGCTGCATAGCAAAAACACCCAAACTCAGTGACATAAGATTTATTATTAAACATATCTGTGGAGCAGGTTTCTTCTGACTTAGTAATTGTTCTATTACTAGGAAAAAACAAAAACAAAACAAAACAAAAAAAACATGACTAAGGTGACTTATAAAAGAACTCATTTATTATATAGGCTTACTCACAGTTTTAAACAGTCCAAGATCACTAGCACAGGAAATATGACAGCAGACAGTTAGGCTTTGTGATGGAGAAGTAGCAGAGAGCTCACAAATTGATCTAAAATTGCCGGAAGAGAGCCAGAGACCTAGAGAGCAAAAGAGAGAAAGAGAAATAGAGACAGAGATTGGGGCTGGTGTAAGTTTTTGACATCTCAAAGCCCAACACCAGATCTATGCTTCCTCCAATACGAAACCTAATCCTTTTCAAACAATTCCACTAACTGGAGACCAGTTAAGTATTCAAAGATAGGAGCTTATGGGAGCCATTCTCATTCAAACCACCACACCTTCCCTGTGCCTCCTGCTTGAATGACCTCATCTCAGATATTCAAAGTGTGTTGTCTGTGGCTGTGAGTCACCTTACCACTTGATTTAGGAAGGATCTGATGACGAGCTCAGAGATATGGTCACTGGCAGGATTCCTTTCCCCAGGAATAATAAGGACACCACATCATTACTAGCTATTGGCCAGAAGTGGCCCTCAGAGTGGACCTCTTCAAAATGGCAGCAGATTTTTACCAAGGTGTGCAAATCAAGAAGACAACAGCACCAGAAGAAAACCCAAGATGAGGTGACACATTGTCACTTTTGCCATAATGTCTATTAAAAGTAAACTGCTAATTCAGCTTACTTTCATGCAGAGAGACTTTGACAAGGCCATTTACAACAGCATTTGACATCTGTGACAAGTTCAGGTTCCTTTGATTCCAGGAGACTGCACTTGCTCCAACCTTATTACATCAAGTTTCTAAACCAGAGGCTGACAAACCTCTTCTGCAATAAACTATGTACTTGGTATGTTAGGTCATGTTGGCCATATGTATCCATTGAAACTACTCTTCTTCACCATTGTGGATGGAGTTAGTCACTGAAAATGTGTAAACAAATGGATGTGATTTTATGTCAATAATACATTTTTTCCTAAAATATACAATAAGCTGGACACTACAAGATGTGGTTAGTGATACCTGCTCTATATAAGACCAGACCACTGGGAGTACATTCCCAGATATCAAGAAGTTCAGTTTCTTACCCACAATATATATGGCACCTCTACCCTTGTGCCACACCCAAACAGGTTTTGGATACTTCTGCAGCTAGCCTGTGACAAATAAAAATAAATGCCATAGTTATCCCAGGGTAGTGAACTCCAGCAAGAAGAGGTTCAAGCTGGGGTTAGTTTTCAGTTTGTTTTTAATTCATCAACCTTTATGCATATAGAATGCTCTGTTGGGTGAGGGAATAAGGAAGGAAGAGGAATTACAGGCAATATTGAAATCAGTCAGGGCACCAGGTTGTGAGATAGAAGGACTGAGAGCCAGCTGCTGCTCTTTAGAAACACATGCTTCTAGTTCAGGGGCAGATAGACCAAGGTCTGAAAAGGAATGGTTCTGCATCTGAATCAACATGTTGTCTTGGACAGAACACAAATGTTGCACTGCTGGTTATTGCCACACACCAAAGTAGAGTGTTCCTGAAGTCCAGGGTTCAGGGCAAAAATGGCCTACTGAGTCACATGGGACAATACAAACGTACTACTTTATATCATGATTTTTTTTTTTTTTTAGAAATGATTACAATGCAGTGTTCATGAAACAAAACCCATGTAGAAAACCAGTTATTTAAGAGGAAACTGCATGTTTCATTCATCTGTTCTTGATGATTTTGTACAAAAAAAAAATCACAATTTTGGATGGGATAGTCTTCATTAATAATGATTTGACAAGTTAATACAGTGTCAACTTTCTTCTGAGTTCCCTTTTAACATTTTTTTTCTTTCCAAACTCCTGTGGCCTTTCTTTTAATTGGCAAAAGCAACATCCTCTTTTCCACACTGATTTCTATGTCCCTCTTGTTGATAGTTGCTGACATGCAGAATGAATTATAATGGAACAACAACAGAAAACGTTCAGGAAAAACTCATCTTCTCCCTTACTGCTTCTGGATCAAAGGTCAAGTTCAGAATGAAACTCTAGATGAGGTAGGCTGAACCAGAAAATCTCTGAGACTCATTGAAGGACACCTGCCAGACCTGAAGGTACTATAGTTAAGTGGATGCTCCCTTGTGCAAGCAGCCAAAGGCATAGTTAGGAATGATGACTCAGGAAAGGGACCATAGGATCGAAAAACAGACAGTTTATGGAAACAGAGGAGAAAATGATAGTCCTTTAGGACAATGATAAATAGCTCTCCAAAGTGTCAAATATCATGGGGCTGCAACTTGCCTATGCACTGTGGATTGGCCCCAAAAGTGGCCTGCATGTTTTTCATCAACTCTTCAGAACCAATTGGATGAAACACACATTACTAGGTTGCACACAGATTGGTCCATTAAAAATTGGACCCAAGGCCTGGTACATGTTCTACCACTGGGCTACAATCATAGACCCCAGGGGGAAAATCTGTGCTTGAAGTAGCACTATTTGAAGTGATTTAGTGAACCTGCTTTAGAAATCATTTATTTAATTATGGCTAATAATGCTTGGTAAGCTTTTAATATTTTTGGTTTGCTTCCTTTAAGCACCTTCAAACATCCACAAGGAGAAGTATGTCCACCAATCTGTGGGACTTTCTAAACCTTAGTATTTCAAAGATGTTAAAATATCTGTACCTTTCAAATGATAAAGCGCTTTCAAAAACTTCAGTCATTTTTCTTCTTCATCTACAAATATCTAACTTAGAAACAGACATCAACTATTGAAAGGTCCACAGCACTTGCTGTTACTGGCTGGCCAATAGTCCCTCAGGCACTCCCTTTACCATAGTACAAATGGAAACTCACTATAGGTAATATATTTTCCCTATAGGTAAAATATAGGTGATAGTAACTATAGGTCAATTTGCTCCACACAGGCTATGAGGTTCATGAGAAACCCACGTCTCACTGAGTCCTATGCCACCATACAACATTCACTCAATGTGAAGGTTGCAGTCTGACACAAAGTTACACTGGCATTGGGTGTCAAATGGCTGGCTAGTTGACTCAACAGCCAAGGACATGCTTCCATGTACTGTCCCATCCTCTGTGCTCATGGGACCCTTAGTGCTTGGCAAAATTATGTCAAGAACATGCTAAAGTTAGTGTGAATATAGGTGTTCCTAGTGTGAGCCTCTGTATTCACCCTAACATGTGAGTACATGTGTGCAAGTACTGCCCTAATCAGATTTAGGGGTTTTGTAGTTTTTGGTTTCTTTTTTTGTTTCCTTTGTCTAGACAGAGTTTCTCTGTGTACTCCTGGCTCTACAGGAACTTACTATGTAGACCAGGCTGGTCTCAAACTCAGAGAACCATCTGCCTCTCCCTCCTGAGTGCTGACATTAAAGGCATGTACCACTATCACCTGGCTAGTCTTTTTTGTCTTGTTTTGTTTGGTTGTTTTTTTTTTTTTTTTTTAAGGGAGGGGAAAGGTGTTGTATTATATGCTTTTGTTTGAACCACCCTTCCGGTATAGCGTGGATTGAAACTTTGGTTTCCTCCTGCCTTCAACTCTCAACTGCCAACTTTCCTCATCTCTCTCTTTCTCTGATTGTGTGTATGGGATCGTTCGAGTATGTGTGTATACGTGTGTGAGAATCTGCATGTGCTTGCATGTGACAGTCTGAAGGTGAGCCTCATCACCTTTAATTGAGGCTGGGTTGCTCACTGAACATGAAGGGCAGCTATTCCAAATTGTCTACTAAAGTGCTTGCTCAGCGCATCCCATATCTCTGGTTCCTGAGTAGTGGGATTAAATGTGAACACCAGGCCTCCCAGCTTTTATGTGGGTTCTAGGAATGCAAACACTGCTCTTCATGCTTATACAGAGTCATCTCTCTGCCCCACCTTTATTTTATTCTTCAATTATGTAAATGCCTTTTTCTCTTAGTGTCATCATCATACACACACACACACACACACACACACACCCTTTGAAGTTTTTCCCCAAACAATGTTCATAGCCAATGCTGAGAACCTATGTCAAGGGGCCTGGTAAATGTGCTCATGCTACAGATCTTGAAAGAGAACAATCATTGGGGAAGGCAGAGGCAGGTGGATCTCTGAGTTTGAGGCCAGCCTGATCTACAAATTAAGTACAGGACAGCTAAGGCTACACAGAAAAACCCTGTCACCATGAAAAAAAAAAAAAAACCGGAAGGAAGGAAGGAGGAAAGAAGGAGGAAGGAAGGAAGGAAGGAAGGAAGGAAGGAAGGAAGGAAGGAAGGAAAAGGATAATACTGGATTGTCCTGTGGACTCTAAATCCCATGGCAGGTGTTGTAACTGAGGCAGAAGGAAATCAGAGACAGAAAATAGAAGATATCTATTGTCTTAGTCACTTTTTTTTATTGCTGCAGCAAACTCCATGACCAGGCAACCTATAAAAGAAAGCATTTAATGTGAGCTCAGAGTTCCAGAGGATTAGACCATCATGGTAGAGACCATGGCAGCAAGCAGGCACACATGACCCTGAAGCAGTAGTTGAGGGTTTACATCTAATCCATAATCAGGAATCACAGAGAGCTAACTGGGATTGGCATTAGCTTTTGAAGACCTAAATCCCCCCCCCCCAACTTCCTGCCCCCTGCCAGTGAAACACCTTCTCCAGCAAGGCCACACTTTCTAATTCTTCCCAAAACTGTTCCACTAATTTCAGAACAAGCATTCAAATACATGAGCCTGTTGGGGCCAGTCTCATTCAAGCCACCACACAGAGAAAGTAAAGGTCATAGCAAGGTGATGCAGACAGAGACCTGTCCATAGCTAATAAATGCTCTAGCCACCCAACCTAGAGGAGGCAAAGAATAGTTTCTGTCTTTGGAGCTGGAGTGAGTATAACTCTGTGACATCTTGATTGAAAGTTCAGCCTTTTTTACTATAGTAGTGAAGGCTTCTATTACAGTAATCTATTAATTTGGGCATAAAAACCTATATACAGACAAGTACACCACAGGTTGTATAGGTTCAGGGAGAGGGTGCACAAAGTTGTGAGAACATTAAGTATACTATGTGTTGTGAAAGGCAAAGATAAATAGTAGGCATAGTTTCAACATCGGAATTGTAATGCTTTTAGCCCAGCAATGGTGGCACTCACCTTTAATCCCAGCATTCAGGAGGGAGAGGCTGGTGGATCTAGTCTACAGAGTGAGTTTCAGGACAGCCAGAGCTACACAGAGAAACCCTAACTTATAAAAAGAAAAGAAGTGTAATGTAATGGTTTTAATTTAAATGTACTATTTTAAAGACACAGAGCACAGTGTGCTACATAAATTTTACAGTTTGATGAGGCAAATCAAGTTTTCTTACTAGTCTTCATAATATTCTTTCTTCTCTCTCTCTCCCTCCCTTCTTCACTCTCTTTCAGCTCTGCCACATTTCAGTAAAGAGATAGGTTATATAAGTATCAGGGTTAGTGGCAAAATTAAATTTCGTATTGAGATGTGAGCTGGGATGTCCTAAAAACAGAAGCCCAAAAGCCATAAATGATCTTTCCAGATGCCATTAGAAGATCACCAGGGATGCTGAATCTCATGCTGTTACATCTGAACCATTAGATGCCTCATGTCACACCTACCCACTTACAAACCCAACATCATCAGGATCTTGTCTTGTGCTGCCAGGTGTTCCAGGCCAGCTTTCTAGAACACCAGAGTCTGCCACAGGGTGTCTGTCTGATAGAAGAGGTTGAGGGCGGTCTCCCAAATTCATTTGAAGGGAAAGGAAGCAGGAGAGTAAGGTGTGGGGAGGAGCGTGTCTAGGCCTTGATGAACACTCAGGAAGTCTGCCTCCAGCTTCCCCTAGGGAGATCATGAGCACATACACAACACATAATTGTCTCCTCCCCCTGAGTAAGAGCTCAAATCCTTATAATCTGTACTACTTACTTATTATCTGCAAGCCATATCAATCACATGGTGGAACAACATTCTGCATGGGTGGCTAAGGAGCCACTGGCAACCAGCACTCCCAGAAGCCCTCAGGTGGGCACTGCTTAGAGCACTAAGACATTCAAAGTGGTACATGCCTCCTACTGAAAACATTTTTTTAAATCTGTGGGTAATAACTAATTTCATCTCAAAGAGTACATTGCTTAAGAAATATCTGAGTGAGAAATGAAAAGAGACACAAATATTACCGAACATACTTGGAATTTCATGATTCTTCCAACTCATATGAGGGACATACACACAGCAAATATGTTCACATTTTCATATGGGAATCAGCTTTTAAAATCCAGATTTAAAAAGGACCCCAAGTCCATAAATATGTGTGATGGCTCATCTTGGCTCTCAACTTCACACACCTAACAAGAGGGAATCTCAACCGAGGAATTGCCATCAGGTTGGTCTGTGGGCATGTCTGTGGGGCATTTTTCTTCATTTCTAATTGATGTAGGGTGGCATAGTCCACTGTGGGCCTTTGGCATGTTCCTCAGGCTAGAGAACTTGGAACTGTATAAGAAAGGTGATTGAACCTCAGCTGGCGTGTGGACGAGTAAGCAGTGTTCTTCTGTGGTCTCTGCTTCAGTTCCTGCCTTCTGCATCCTCCTTTCACTTCCCTCAAGGCTGGACTATAACACAGAAGTGTAAGACAGATAACCTTTTCATCCACCAACCACCTTTTGGTCATTTTATTTACTTATAGCAACAGAATGCAAACTCAGACAGCCAGGCTATGCCTGTACTCTTCACCCTGACCCTGCCATGTTTGGTTCTGAGGTCTCTATGCCTTGCTCAACTCAGCTCTGTTGGCCAAGTACCAGTTTGTCTGTGCCTCCGTGGCTTGTCTCACTCTGTACTGACTCAATAGGTACAAATCAAATGGACTTAATGTTTCGTGAGTATGCTGAACAAGTATTCAGCTTCTATTTGTTGTGGTACAAACAAGTGTACCACACTGTGGGGGAGAAAGTGCTCTCCAGTTTAATAACTGCTGAAGCTCTAGCAATGTGGCTAAGGCATCTTCTCAAACAGAAATTGCAAAGGCAAATATCCCAGACAACCACTATAGGAGAGTGAACAATGCCAAGCAGAGAATAATAACAAACTGATGGGTATGAAATTGCAATTCAGAGTGCTTATAAATACTTCACAGGACAACTAAAACACCTGTGTGAGGCAGGGTTTGCCAGTGGGTCACCAGTAGGTGGTCTGAAGGGTCTGAATTCCCAGAGCTGAAAGTGCCAACCGATTACAGATGTCCTGGATCTATCTCCTGTTTGCCTGGGTCTCCAAGGTGCCCAACACTGTTGTTGATTGTCTCTACCTACCTTGGGTAAAACAAAGCACCAGACATGCCAGACATGTTATATAAATTAATGTGTAAATTATATGTCAATCAATCAGTAAATCTTATGAGATGGAGAATATAGCTGCATTGTTAGTGTTTGTCTATCATACATGAAGCCCTTAGTTTGATTCCTAGTACTGCATAAATCAGGCATAGTGGTAAATGCCTGCTAGCCCACAACTGGTAGGTTGATTGCAGGAGTATCAGAACTCTGCATCATCTTCAGCTACATAGCAAGTTTGAAGTCATCCTGAAATACATGAAACCCTGACAAAAAGAGCTGGGTGGTGGTGGTGCACACCATTAATCCCAGCACTCAGAACGCAGAAGCAGTTACATCTGTGAGTTCAAGGCTAGCCTGGTCTACATAATGTTTACAGCTAAGGATACACAGTGCATTTCCCAGCAATACATGGTGGCTCACAACTGTTTATAACTTGTTTGAAGGATTTTGATGCTCTTTTCTGGCCTTAATGCAGGCAAAACACACATACTCATAAAACAACAACAACAAAAATAACAACACATATTTTTATGTTTTAAATGTCTTTAAAAAGATTACAAGGCTGGAGGCATAACACTTGCCTTGCACATGTGAGATCCTGAGGTTTCTGTATGGTGATTTGAATGAGAAATGCCCCCAAAGTCTTGGTCTCCTGTTGATGACTTTGGCTGAGGAGTTTTGGGAAGAAGTATATTTCCAGGAGTGGGTGTTGAGTGCTTAAGGCCTCACTCTACTTCCCAGATCATTCTTTTTGCTTCATGCTTGTGGTTCATGAAGTGTGTTCTCAACTTCCTGTTCCTGCTGCTATGCTTTCTGCTTGTGCCCATGCCTCTGCTCTGCCATCACAGACTCATAAACCTTAAGTTAGATAAGGTTAAACTGGAGCGCTAAACCCAAATAAACTCTTTCTTCCATAAGTTAGTATGGCATCATGTTGTAGCACAATAGAAAAGTAATTAATATTGGCTCTCAAAAAATGACACGTGTTAGGTAAGCTTTTACAATGGCTAACAATCACTGCTGTGCTTTCCCCACTTGTAACACATACAAGTGATTCCTAGACACTTGTACAATGGATTTGTGTAAATCTAGACTATTCCATAGATTGGAATAGAGAATTCTGGTCAGTTCAATATCCGGAAGTCCCAGAGGCTGTCTGGAATGTTGTGGGTTTTCTTTCCTATAGCAAATAAACTATCACAAAATCTGGAATATGGAATACTCTAAATAAAATAGTTTCATCCTTTCTCCAAAAGCAGTTCTAAGGGTTTGCAATATATACATATATATATATATATATATATATATATATATATATATGTGTGTGTGTGTGTGTAGGTATATTAAGGTTTTAATATATATAAATATATATGTATGAAATATATATATATATATACATATATATATATATATATATATATATATATATATATATGCTGGGCAGTGGTGGCACATGCCTTTAATCTGGGAGGCAGATTTCTGAGTTAGAGGCCACGTGAGCAATGCAGATAGGTCCACATACATGGAAGCAAGCCAGATTCTCAGCCTTAGCCAAATGTGGAGTTGTTCGTGACAGAGAGTACTCACCAACGGGAAGGTGGAAGGTGGAAACCAGCTCCATCTTTAAGGTACGGCATTATGAAGCTCTCTACAGTTCCCCTTTTTTGTTTTAGACGCATCAGGCAAGAGTGGAGGTCTGATCTCTGATATTAGAAATAAATTGGGACTTTGTACTGATGTTCATTTAGGTATCATCCACCCAAAGAGCATCAGACCAGTCCGATACCTTATTCTCTGAGGCGGGACCTGGGCCATCAACCCGCATGCAATCAGACATGCTCTTCTCTGGGTCCAAAGCGGCTGATCCTGAGTGCACTGCTTAGCCTCGCATCCTGAGCATAACATTTTAGCTTTTTATGGTAGCCAACCATGCTTGGGGAGACTGTCCTGCTTCAATGGCTGTAAAGGCCTGAATGGTCATGGCTGCATTACGCTGTTGTGAGACTCTAATCTTGCATATATACCTCAGGCAAACCAAGGAGACCAACACCAGAAGGCCTGCTAATGCTCCCATGCCCGCCCATTCCTTCAGATGATTCATGGCTGCAGCAATCCATGATGATAATCCTGTGGCTAGTCCTGCGTCCACTCTGATAGAATTTACCATGACAATGCCCACTCTCAGCTGTTCCATCGTAGTATCGAATTCTCCAGTCCAATTACCTAAAATATAGCTAGACAATTGTTTAGACAGATTTGCAGCACAGGGAAAATTCTCATGTTGTATGCTAGTGACTCAAAGTCCAGCATACTTTCATTTACAGCCAAGTTGAGCGATTTGACATAGGGTATCAGTTTGCTCCTGCACGAGGTAAATCCTCTGATTGAACACCATCACGCCTCCTTTTAGTTGAGCATTAATTCCTTTTTGTACATCTAAGGCATGAGCTACATTGGCTAAAAGGTTGTTCAGGGTCTGAGCAGTCTGTACAATATGACTACTGGCTAATGCCGCGGTGGTAGCTCCAACAGCCGCCAATGTGATGGCAGTAACAATGGTGGCTGTAATTCCAAGATCTCTTTTCTGTCTGAAGAGAGTCATAGCGTGAGGGGCATCAACGGGCACAGGCACCCAGCGAGGCATGCGAGTAACCAGGGCATATCTAAATTCACTAGCATTCTAGCATTGGGCAAAAAAGGAAGTATCATCACCACAATTACTTGGCTCTATCTGGCTAATAATGAATAAAAATGGGGGATATAAACAAACAGGTGTGGGCTTATAGGATATATTATGAGAAGCCTTAACCCCCTCATTGGAACATCCTGCATCAATTCTAGAACTAGCATTGGTGTTGTCCGAGGTCTGAGTAGGTTCAAGAGACCATTGCCCCCAGGGGTGAGACGTGCTCTATGTAAATTGACTAACTCCATATTTTCCTCCACTTTTGAAAGTCATTTAAGGTTCTTAAATTGTTTTTTTCCCTTTTTTTAATTTTTCATCAATTACACTTTATTCATTCTGCATCCCCCCATAAGCCCCTCCCTCCTCTCCTCCCAATCCCACCCTCCCTCCTCCCTCTGCATGCATGACACTCCCCAAGTCCACTGATAGGGGAGGTTCTTCTCTCATTTCTGATCTTAGTCCATCAGTTCACATCAAAAGTGACTGCATTGTCCTCTACTATGGCCTGGTAAGGCTGCTCCCCCTCAGGAAGAGGCCAGTCAGTTCATGTCAGAGGCAGTCCCTCTTCACATTACTATGTAACCCAATTGGACTCTGAAATGCTTGGGGCTACATCTGTGCAGGGGTTCTGGGTTATCTCTATGAATAGTTCTTGGTTGGAGTATGAGTCTCTGGGAAGTTCCCTGTGTTCAAATTTTCTTGTTCTGTTGCTCTCTTTATGGAGACCCTGTCCTCTCCAGTTCTTACTATTTCCCAGTTCTTACCTAAAATTCCATTCACTCTGCCCAACAGTTGCCCATCAGGCTCAGCATCTGCTTTGATAGTCTGTAGGGCAGAGGCTTTCAGAGGCCCTCTGTGGTAGGTTCCTAGGTTGTTTCCTGTTTTCTTCTTCTTCTGATGTCCATCCTCTTTGCCTTTCTGGATGGGGATTGGACATTTTAGTTAGGGTCCTCTTTCTTGCTTAGTTTCTTTAGATACACAGGTTTTAGTGGGTTTGTCCTCTGTTGTATGTCTATATGAGTGAGTATATGCCATGTGTGTCTTTTTGCTTCTGGGACAACTCACTCAGGATGATCCTTTCCAGATCCCACCATTTACCTGCAAATTTCATGATTTCCTTATTTTACATTGCTGAGTAATATTCCATTGTGTAGATGTACCACAATTTCTGCATCCATTCTTCAGTTGAGGGGCATCTGGGCTGTTTCCAGCTTCTGGCTATTACAAATAAAGCTGCTACAAACATGGTTGAGCAAATTTCCTTTTTGTGTGCTTGAGCCTCTTTTGGATATATGCCTAGGTGTGGTATGGCTGGATCTTGGGGAAGCACTACTCCTGGTTGTCTGAGAAAACGCCAGATTGCTTTCCAGAGTGGTTGTACAAGTTTACATTCCCACCAGTAGTAGAGAAGGGTTCCTCTTTCTCCACAACCTCACTAGAATGTATTGTCACTTGAGTTTTTGATCTTGGCCATTCTCATGGATGTAAGGTGAAATCTCAGGGTTGTTTTGATTTGCATTTCCCTAATGGCTAGTGAGGTTGAGCATTTCTTTAAGTGCTTCTCTGCCATTCTGTATTCCTCTATAGAGAATTCTCTGTTTAGCTCTGTTCTCCATTTTTTAAGTGTGTTACTTGGTTTGCTGCTTTTCAGCTTCTTTAGTTCTTTATATATACTGGATATGAGTCCTCTGTCAGATAAAGGGTTGGTGAAGATTCTTTCCCAATCTGTAGGCAGTCGCTTTGTTTTGATGACGGAGTCCTTTGCTTTGCAGAAGCTTTTCAGTTTCATGAGGTCCCATTTATTGATTGTTGCTCTTAGAGCCTGTGCTGTTGGTGTTCTGTTCAGGAAGTTTTCCCCTGTACCAATGAGTTCTAGGGTATTCCCCACTTTTTTTTCAAGCCGATTTAATGTGTCTGGTTTTATGTTGAGATCTTTGATCCACTTGGACTTCAGTTTTGTGCAGGGTGATAAGTATGGATCTATTTTCATTTTTCTACATGTAGACATCCAGTTGTACCAGCACCATTTGTTGAAGATGCTATCTTTTTTCCATTGTATAGTTTTGGCATCTTTGTCAAATATCAGGTGTCCATAAGTGTGTGGGTTTATTTCTGGGTCCTCTGTTTGGTTCCATTGATCCAACATTCTGTTTCTATGCCAGTACCATGAAGTTTTTACAACTGTTGCTCTATAGTACAACTTAAGATCAGGAATGGAGATACCTCCAGAAGATCTTTTATTGTAGAGGATTGTTTTAGCAATTCTGGGTTTCTTGTTATTCCATATGAAGTTGAGAATTTTTCTTTCCAGGACTGTAAAGAATTTTTTTGGTAATTTGATGGGCATTGCATTGAATCTGTAGATTCCTTTTGGTAAGATGGCCATTTTTACTATGTTAATCCTGCCAAGCCATGAACATGGGAGATCTTTCCATCTTCTCATATCTTCTTCTAGTTCTTTCTTCAGAGACTTGAATTTTTTTTTTCATACAAGTCTTTGACTTCCTTGGTTAGGGTTACTCTGAGGTACCTTATATCATTTGTGGCTATTGTGAAGGGTGTTGTTTCCCTAATTTCTTTCTCAGCCCTTTTGTCTTTTGTATACAGGAGGGCTACTGATTTTTTTGAGTTAATTTTGTATCTGGCCACTTTGCTGAAAGTGTTTATCAGCTGTAGGAGTTCCCTGGTAGAGTTTTTGGGGTCACTTACGTATACTATCATATCATCTGCAAATAGTGATAATTTGACTTCTTCCTTTCCAATTTGTATCCCCTTGATCTCCTTCAACTGTCTTATTGCTCTAGCAAGGACTTCCATAACTATGTTGAAGAGATATGAAGAGAGTGGGCAGCCTTGTCTTGTCCCTGATTTCAGTCGGATTGCTTTCAGTTTCTCTCCATTCAGTTTGATGTTGGCTATAAGTTTGCTGTATATTGCCTTTACTATGTTTAGATATGTGCCTTGTATCCCTGATCTCTCCAATACTTTAAACATGAATGGATGTTGGATTTTGTCAAACGATTTTTCAGCATCTAGGGAGACTATCATGTGGTTTTCTTCTTTCAATTTGTTAATATGGTGTATCACATTGATGGATTTCTGTATATTGAACCACCCCTGCATACCTGAGATGAAGCCTACTTGGTCATGGTGGATGGTATCTTTGATGTGTTCTTGGATTCGGTTTGCGAGTATTTTGTTGAGTATTTTTGCATCAATGTTCATAAGGGAGATTGGCCTTAAGTTCTCTTTTTTGGTTGGGTCTTTGTGAGGTTTAGGTACCAAAGTGACTGTGGCTTCACAGAATGAGTTTGGTAATGTTGCTTCTGTTTCGATTTTGTGGAATAGTTTGAAGAGAATTGGAGTTGGCTCTTTTTTGAATTTCTGGTACAATTCTGTGCTGAAACCATCAGGTCCTGGGCTTTTTTTGGATGGGAGACTTTCGATGACCGCTTCTATTTCCTTGGGGGATATAGGACTATTTAATTGATTTACCTGGTCCTGATTTAGCTTTGGTAAGTGGAATTGATCAAAAAAATTGTCCATTTCATTTATATTTTCAAATTTTATTGCATATAGACTTTTGAAGTAAGTCCTAATGATTGCTTGGATTTCCTCAGTGTCTGTAGTTATGTCCCCCTTGTCATTTCTGATTTTGTTGATTTGGATGGTGTCTCACTGCCTTTTAGTTAGCTTGGCTAAGGGTTTGTCTATCTTGTTGATTTTCTCAAAGAACCAGCTCTTGGTTTCATTGATTCTTTGAATTGTTTTATTTGTTCCTAATTGATTGATTTCAGCCCTGAGTTTGATTATTTCCAGCCGTCTGCTCCTTCTTGGTGTGTCTGCTTCTTCTTTTTCTAGGGTTTTTAAGTGAGCCATTAAGTTGCTTGAATGCGCTGTCTCAAATTTCTTCTTGAAGGCACTTAGTGCTATGAACTTTCCTCTTAGCACTGCTTTCATTGTGTCCTACAAGTTTGGGTATGTCGTGTCTTCATTTTCATTGAGTTCTAGGAAGATTTTAATTTTTTTCTTTATTTCTTCCCTGACCCAGCTGTCTTTTAGTAGCAAGTTGCTCAGTTTCCATGTATGTGTAGGCTTTTTCCTATTTCTGTTGTTACTGAGGTCCAGCTTTATTCCATGGTGATCAGACAGGATACAAGGGATTATTTCAATCTTCCTGTATTTGTTGAGGCTTGCTTTGTGACCAACTATGTGGTCTGTTTTGGAGTAGGTTCCATGAGGTGCTGAGAAGAAGGTAAATTCTTTTGTGTTTGGGTGTAAGGTTCTGTAAATGTCTGTTAGGTCCATTTGATTCATGACCTCTGTTAGAGATATTGTTTCTTTGTTTAATTTCTGTTTTGTTGACCTGTCCTTTGTTGAGAGTGGGGTGTTGAAGTCTCCCACTATTAGTGTGTGGGGATCTATATGTGGTTTAAGTTTTATCAATGTTTCTTTCACAAATGTGGGTGCCCTTGTATTTCGGGCATAGATAGCATTGTGATGTCTTCTTGGTGGAATTTTCCCTTGATGAGTATGAAGTGTCCTTCCCCATCTCTTTTGATTAATTTTGGTTGAAACACTATTTTATCAGATATTAGAATGGCTACTCCTGCTTGCTTCTTGCGTCCATTTGCTTGAAAAGCTGTCTTCCATCCCTTTACCCTCAGGTAATGTCTATCTTTGTGACTTAGGTGTGTTTCTTGTATACAACAGAATGCTGGGATTTGTTTATGCATCCATTCTGTTCATCTGTGTCTTTTTATTGGAGAATTAAGTCCATTGATATTGAGAGAGATTAATGACCAGTGGCTGTTAGATCCTTTGAATTTGATGTTGGCTGTGGTCATATGGTTGTGTGCTTGGTTGCTTTTTGTTTTACTGTAGTGGGGTTATTTATTTCCTGTGTTTTCTTGAATGTAGCTAGCTTTCTTGGGTTGTATTTCCCCTTCCAGTGTCTTCTGTAATCCTGGATTTGTTTGTAGGTATTGTTGAAATTTGTTTTTGTCATTGAATATCTTGTTTTCTCCGTCTATGAGGACTGAGAGTTTTGCAGGGTATAGTAGCCTGGGCTGACATCTGTGTTTTCTCAGGGTCTGCATGATATCCGTCCAGGCCCTTCTGGCTTTCATAGTCTCTGTTGAAAAGTCAGGTGTGATTCTAATGGGTTTGCCATTGTATGTTACTTGGCCTTTTTCTCTTGCAGCTTTTAGTATTTTTTCTTTGTTTTGTATACTTACAGTTTTGATTATTTTGTGGCGGGAGGATTTTCTTTTCTGGTCTAATTTATTGGGTGTTCTATAGGAATGTTGTATTCTTATTGGCCTCTCCTTTAAGTTGGGGAAATTTTCTTCAATGATTTTATGGAAAATATTTTCTGGGCCTTGGTGCAGGGAATCTTCTTTCTCCTCTATTCCTATTATTCTTAGGTTTTGTGTTTTTATGTTGTCTTGAATTTCTTGGATGGTCTGTGTCAGGATTTTTTTAGATTTAACATTTTCTTTGACAGATACATCTATTTCTTCCATTGTATCTTCCACCCCTGAGATTCTTTCTTCCATTTCTTGTAGCCTATTCCTTATGCTAACCTCTGTAGTTCCTGCTTTCTTCCCTAAGTTCTTTCTCTCCACAATTTCTTCCATTTGTGTTTTTTATTAATTTTTCCAATTCTATCTTCGGGTCTTGAGCTATTTTGTTGGTTTCCTTCCCCTGTCTGACTGTATTTTCATGTTTTTCCATCAATTCCTTCAGCTGTTTGTTTGAACAATCCACTGTTTCTTTTATTTCATTCAGTGATTTAAGCATTTCCTCTTTAAAGGCCACATACCGTTTGTCTGCAGCATCTTCTAATTATTTTCGTATTTTATTTGTTTCCTCTGTTATCATCTTCTTGAGCATAGATGTTAGGTCGTCTCCTTGAATTTCATTTATGCTGGGGTGTCTAAGGCTATTTGCCCCTGGATAACTGGGTTCTGGAGATGCCATAATGCTCTGGCTTTTGTTGGTTGAACTTTTACGCTGTCCTCTACCCATTGGGCTATCTTAGTTGTTTGAATTTAGTTTCTGGTTGTTCCTGGACTGTTGTAGTGGAGGGAATCCCTTTGGCAGGAAGATGGTTTTTCCTCAAGGAAGCCTTCCCAGCTTTTTGGGTATATTCCCTTCATGTCCGGTGTTTTTCAGGAGTTGCTACAGCTCACCTCAGGCATAGAGACCTGGGTGGTAACCATGGTCCTGATTAGTCAAGAGGGCTCTCCTCTCAGTGGGAGAAGTCCTGGAGACAGCTGCCCTCCTTCTGGGTTTCTTGCTGTAAATTTAGTGATCAGCTGCTGTAACCTGTGTGTCCTGTGGTTTGGTTGGTTTTGTTAGGGATAACTGGTTGCCCCTTGGAGCAGTATCTGGGGGTTGATCTCAGGGTTCCTGGTCTTTTGTAGGTCTGAGGTTGGGGCTCTGTGCCCCAGAACCCAAGAGGTAATCTGTGGCGGGTGAGTACTGCTCTGGTGTCTTGGGGCACTCAGTTCTGTCTGTAAGGTGTATTTGGTATGAAGCAGGCCTCTGAGCTGGCAGAGCATGGGCCCACCTGCTAGTCTGCGGGAGCTGAGTTTCCAAACACTCTGTGCTCCCTGTTTGGGCCCAGATCTGTGATGGCTGGCCGTACTCACCTGTTTGTGATCTGCAGTCTGCTAGACTTTCCCTAGGTGACCCCAGCAGCCCGGTTTCTCCCTTCTCTGTGGGGTCCTCTCTGGACAGGGTTTCCCAGTCCCTGTTGTACTGGGGTACGCAGCTTATCTGTACCATTGAGCTGAGCGCAAAGCTCTCCGCGCGTGGCAGGAGCTCAGCTGTGATGGTGGCAGAGACCTTCTGGGGAAAGACTGGGTGACCTGGATCAGACCCGCAACCCTACTTCCCCGTGGGGTCCCCCCGTGACTGGGACTCCCAGTCTCAGGTACCCTTGTGCCCACAGATCAGCCTGGGAAAGTGACTGGGACACACCTGCTTGCGGCTCCAACCTGGAGACCCAAAGCCTGCGTTACCCGGGATTTCTTCCGGGTTCTGGCTGGGTAGCAGTGAGTGGACCCGACCAATTCCCACACTGTGGGAGCCTCCCCTCACCTGGGAAACACGATCGATGTAGTTTCAGGGCCCTGAGTTCAGTCTCCTGGTCTCTGCATAGAGAGTGCTGTCCTGCTTCTCAGACGCGCTGTTCTCCCGGCCCCGCCATCTTGGCTCCCCTGAGAAATCCTGTTTTAAATAACCAGTGTGTGTATATATATATGGAGAGAGAGAAATTGTATCAACTTCCTTATTTTTATTAATTACACTTTATTCACTTTGTATACCCCCATAAGCCCCTCCCTCCTCCCCACACGATCCTACCCTCCCAACACCTTTCTTCAGGCATGCCCCTCCCCAAGTCCACTGATGGGGGAGGTCCTCCTCTCCTTCCTTCTTATCTTAGTCTATCAGATCTCATCAGGAGTGGCTGCATTGTCATATTCTGTGGCCTTGTAAGGCTGCTCCCCCCTCAGGGGGAGGTGATCAAAGACCAGGCCAATCAGATTATGTCAGAGGCAATCCCTCTTCCCATTACTATGTAACCCACTTGGACACTAAACTGCCATGGGCTACATCTGTGCAGGGGTTCTAGGTTATCTCCATCCATGGTACTTGTTTGGAGTATGAGTCTCTGGGAAGACCCTTGTGTTCAAATTTCTGGTTCTGTTGCTCTCCTTGTGGAGTTCCTGTTCCCTCCAGATCTTACTATTTCCCACTTCTTACATAAGATTCCATGCACATTGCCCAACATTGGGCCATAAGTCTCAGCATCTGCTTTGATAGTCTGCAGGGCATAGCCTTTCACATGCCCTCTGTGGCGGGTTTCTAGCTTGTTTTCTGTTTTGTTCTTTTTCTGATGTCCTTCCTCTTCGCCTTTCGGGATGGGGATTGAGCATTTTAGTCAGGGTCCTCTCTCTTGATTAATTTCTTTAGATGTACAGATTTCAGTAGGTTTGTCCTATATTACATATCTATATGAGTGAGTATATACCGTGTGTGTCTTTCTGCTTCTGGGAGAGCTCACTCAGGATGATCCTTTCCACGTCCCACCATTTACCTGCAAATTTCATGATTTTCTTATTTTTTGTTGCTGAGTAATATTCCATTGTGTATATGTATGACAATCTCTGTGTCAATTCTTCAGTTGAGGGGCATCTGGGTTGTTTCCAGCATCTAACTATTACAAATAAAGCTGCTACAAACATGGTTGAACAAATGTCCTTATTGTGTACTTGAGTCTCTTTTGGATGTTCCTAGGAGTGCTATGGCTGGATCTTGAGGAATCACAATTCCTAGTTGTCTGAGAAAGCGCAAGATTGATTTCCAGTGTGGTTGTACAAGATTTTATCAACTTTTGAAAGTTTGAAACAGAGGTAGGAATTTAAAAAATTTTGTTCAGTAGTGGGAGTCACAAATTTAAGAAACACTTCCTGGGCTCTGATGCCTTCTCCTTGCCTTGGTTTGGGTATGGCACAAGTATTATCCCAAAAGACCACATGTTGGAAGTCTGGTCTCATTGTGGTAGTATTAAAGAGAGGTGGAATGTTTAAGAGAGTCTTGTAAAACGTCAATATGTCATTGTGTTATGCACTTAGGTGGGATTAAAGACTTGATCATGGAATCCTGGTTCATCCCCTTGAGAATGGGCACTAGTCCTAAGAGAAAAACTGGCTTTCTTCATGTGCTCCTACTATACTGTCTATCATTTCCAAGTATAGCCAGAAAGCTACCCTAGAATTGAACAGAAAATCCAAGACCATGCACTTGGACTTCCAGGACCATGAGCTAAGTAAATGTATGTTCTTTAAATTTTCCCAGCCTCATTACCTTATTGCCTCATTGTCTTAGAGCAAAATGGACAAATACATCCCATATATAAATGTCTCTGTCATCTGAACTGGGCACTGACACACATTTTTTGGACCTGTATGTCCATATATGCCTCCCACCTTGTGGGGACTGGTCCCACATATCAGACCTTGCTTGAGGTGCAGGCCCCATCAAACCTTTTGGCTGTTGTACACTAAATCGCACTCTCTGGCCCTACACAGAATACATTTTCCTTGCACCCTCACGTGCTCTCACCCCTTCTAACACTTTCCAGCCAAGTAATTCAGTAAGAAAGTGAAGGGGTAGAAAGAAAAGTAACACATTTCTTTTCAATGTTTTCATTCCTCTTCAGTAAGTACTACAATTCCCTTCTCTTCCCCTAGACATGACAGAGAGTATAAAACATTCCCTCAAGAGGGACTGCCTCTGACATAATCTGATTGGCCTGCTCTTTGATTACCTCCCCCTGAGAGGGGAGCAGCCTTACCAGGCCACAGTAGAGGACAATGCAGCCACTTTTGATGAGAACTGATAGACTAAGATCAGAAAGGAGAGGAGAACCTCCCCTATCAGTGGACTTGGGGAGTGGCATGCATACAGAAAGAGGAAGGAGGGTGGGATGGGAGGGAGGGGCTTATGGGGGGATACAAAATGAATAAAGTGTAATTGATAAAAAATTTAAAAAAATCCCTCAACAAATGGTGTTGGGTGTGAATGGCTACTCTATGAATTTATAGCTAACTGTCTGGACTTGAAGGACTAAGTCTAATATATGAAGTAAAAGGAAGGGATTGGGTATCCCCAGTCCTTGCTTTCTTTCTTCATACATTGATCAGGCTTTTTCATATTTAGTGTCATAAGCCCAATTTTCTCTTTATTTGCACTAAATTTCTTCAGAGATGCACTTCATCCATGTTCTGATTCTCCTTCTTTGTAAGTCTCTTCACTGCCCAGCCAGCTCCAGGCTCCTCTTTTACAATCCAAACACCTTTACATCTACCTTGTAGATCTTGATTCCATATGACTTGGTATATTGTCGTGGTTTGAATAGGTATGGCTCACATAGAATCCTGTGTGAGGAATTTTGGATGCTTAGCCTAAGGGGAGTGGCACTATTAAGAGGTGTGGTCCTGTTAGAGTAAGTGTGGTTTTTTTGGAGAAAGTGTGTCACTGTGTGGGTGGGCTTTGAGGTCTCCTGTGCTCAAGCTCGAACCCATTGTGGAGTCCAGATTCCTCCTTGCTGCTTGTGGATCAAAATGAAGAATGCTCAGCAACTTCTCCAGCACCATGTCTGCCTGCACAATGCCATGTTTCCCACCATTAAGATAAAGGGCTAAACCTCTGAAATTGTAAGCCAGACCCAATCAAATATTCTCCTTTATAGGAGTTGCCATGCACATGGTATCTCTTCACAGCCATAAAACCCAAACTGAGACAGCATTGATCACTAACATTCTCATGTGTACAAATTTTACCTTCTGAAATAGAAGTTCCTTGAAGATATGTTTCCCAGTGATTTCCAAGATCTGTTGAGCAACAGACACCAGCCATTCTCTTGAATAGGAAGTGAGCATACTTCCAGAAGTGTGTCCACTAGACAGTTAATGTTTTTTTTTTCTTTTCTTGAGCTCACTATGTTGAGGGTAAACATAGAGAAAAAACATTCAGTAACTGTGCAATTGAAGTCAAACTGCTGTGAATATCAACTATGATCTCCACAGAACAACAGACCACAGATACATGAGTGATACATGACACCCATTACATTGGAATGTGTGCAAGCTTAGATGGATAGCTTCATTTAGACTCCTGTGTTTCTCTCTCCTGTACATCATACTAACCCTAAATTAGAGAGTTTCACTGAACATGGATGTGCAATTACATTTATAAACTACAGAAAGATACCAAGTACAATGATGCACATCAGCAATCCCAGGACTTCAGATATAGAGTCAAGAGGATCAGGAGTTCAAGGCCAGCCTGTGCTTCATAGCAACTTCAATTTCTCCCTGAGAGACATTAGACCACATCTCAAAGAAGAAAAACAACTAAACAGAAGCTGGAGAGGTAGCTCAGTGGTTAAAAACATGTATCACTCTGTGGGGCTCTCAAGTTCAGTTCTCACCACAAATACCAGGATGTTCACACTGTCAATAAAACCAGCTCCAGGGTATCTGATGCTCCCTGCTGAACTCCACAGGTACATTCTCTAACAGGTGTACAAATGCTTATACACACATACACATAATTAACAATAAGATATATCTTTTGAAATAAATAAATCTTAAAGTGAACCATAGAGATTTAGATGGTCTTTTGTTACAGGATTGCAGTTTGACAAAGGCATGCCACTTGCTGCAAAGGTAGAGGAAGACTAGCTTCCTCGTGTAAGCCCTATTGTACCACAGTGATGCTGTTTAAGAATGCTGCTCTTCACAGAAGCTTTGAGTTATTCAGTATGTGCAGTAGCATGTGCTTTGAGTGTTTGAGCTCCTTATAATAACTAATAAGAACTGTGTCAAATAACATAATCTCTAAGTAACAGAGGTTGGATATTTATACAGGTTGCTTTCAGTTGTTCTTGATCTTGCTGTTATTTATTTTGAGACAGGACCTCATGCATGTAGTTGAAGCTGGCCTTAAACTGATCCTCTTACCTCATCAATGCTGGGATTACAGGTGTGCGCCACCATGCCACCTGAGATACCATATAGTAAGCAGGGTGGGCAAAGGGTGACCCTTAATAGGTAGACCCAAGTCACAGAAGGTATCAAATGTGGGGAATCTTGACTGTCAGACCAGTGTGTTTTCTTATAGTCCTATAGATATCATCTATTTTTCCCTCTCTTTGGGTTCACAATCACAAATAAGATAGTAGCTTTGAGTTGCACCCTATATTCAGGTGCTTTAAAATCGCCCTGATGGGACATCCTCCAAATAGATCCATAGCCTAACAACATCACACAGTCAATCCCCACCCTCATTGCATCCATAACCTGCTGCCAGCATAACAGTTGTGGCTCCACTCAGCTGAGCTCTGTTCCTTTAAGGATGGAAGCAGGGAGGAATGCATGCAGGTCGACAGCAGAACATGCGAGCTGTGAACATGATCCTGAGCTCTAGCATGCACAGTGGGGCTATGAGAAAATGTACACAGTGCTCTTTCCTTCTAGCAAAAAACAAGAGGAGACAAAAGATACCTCATATAGAGAAGAGGGGAAGGGAATTTTTAAATCCTATCTTTGAAGCCATTTTAGGGAATTTTACCCTATCAAATATAAAGGTTGTTGTTGTTTCTTAAATAGATCATCTGAGTCCTGTTCTATAAACAATTGAACACAGGTGTGTACATATCCAAGCACTTGTCTGGTTAGTTTCCCAGGGAATGGAAAACCTCTATCCTTACTTTCATTTTTTGGGTTGAGGCTTTGCTGTGCTTGGTCCTGAGTTCTCTTGTTCCCTTGAAGTACTCAAAGGAAAGTACTCTGGTGCCAGCACTGGATAGGCCTATAGAGAGAACCGTTTGTGCAGGTTCTCCTGGTGTATTGTTTGCTTGCCACCACCCTATGAAAAGTATAAAACCCAGGGATGAGGTGGCCCACCATGGTCAACAAGGCTGGAGGGCTGTGGCTGTAGCTCAGGGTGGTGGTGCACTTGCTCACATGCATGTTTATGTGAGACCCTGGGTTCAACCCCAGCAATGCAGAAAAAGAGATTGGACAACAGCAGGCAGGATCAGTCAAACGAACATTTGGTTAAAAGTTTTTTGTTTTTTGTCTGCAAACTGAGTAAGAAATGAGTGTGTCTCTGTGTATGTGGACATGCACTTGCTACCTTTGCGTGTATGGAGGTCAGAAGACAACCAGATTGAAAAAAAAAAAAAAACAGTAGTAGAAGGCGGGGCAAGATGACAGCGTCGGGACGATTCTCATTCTGAACAGCAGCACAGAAGGATCAGCACAGTGACCAGCAATCAGAACTCGTGGCCATAAAACACAAGTGATTGTACTTTCCAGGTGAGAGGATACCCCACTGTGGGGGGTTCATTCAGCTTTAACTCATCCTTCTAAACTGCGGAAAATATCCTGGTTCCACCAGGTGCTTGGTCTCCAGTCCAAAGCCACACACCAGCGTTCTCTGTCACTGTTCCAGACTGAACTGTGGGCACCACAACATCAAAGACTGGAATTTCCAGTCGAGAAATAACTCCACAGTGCAGGAAATGATTGGGACTGACCTTAGGTCACCCAGACATCCTCTGGAAAAGACTTGGGTTCTGAGGGCACCCCAGGAGCCATTCCAGAGTCGGAGCAGCGAACACAGGCGCCAGCACAGAGCTCTGCCTGTGCACCTGATTTGCTGCCTCAGATAGAACTGTGGGTCCCAGGGCACCAGAGACTGAGTTTCACTGTCTGGCCCAGAGCCAGATGGTTTCAGCACCGAATTCTACCAGATCTTCAAAGAAGAGCTAACACCAATACTCGTCAAACTATTCCACAAGAAAGAAACAGAAGGAACACTACCAAACTCATTCTAAGAAACCACGGTCACCTTGGTACCTAAACCTCACAAAGACCCAACAAAGAAAGATAATTTCAGGGCAATCTCCCTCATGAACATTGATGCAAAAATACTCAACAAAATACTTGCAAACCGAATCCAAGAACATATCAAAGACATCATCCACTATGACCAAGTAGACTTCATCACAGGCATGCAGGGGTGGTTCAATATACGGAAATCCATCAATGTGATACACCACATAAACAAACCGAAGAAAAAAAACCACATTATCATCTCCTTAGATGCTGAAAAGGCATTTGACAAAATCCAACATTCATTCATGTTTAAAGTATTGGAGAGATCAGGGATACAAGGCACATACCTGAACATAGTAAAGGCAATATACAGCAAGCCTATAGCCAACATCAAACTCAATGGAGAGAAACTTAAATCATTCCCACTGATATCAGGGACAAGGCAAGGCTGTCCTTTCTCTCCATATGTTTTCAACATCATTCTTCAAGTCCTAGCTAGAGCAATAAGACAAGGAGATCAAGGGAATACAAATTGGAAAGGAAGAAGTCAAAGTATCACTATTTGCAGATGATATGATAGTATATGTGAATGACCCCAAAAACTCTACCAGGGAACACTTACAGCTGATTAACACCTTCAGCCAAGTGGCTGGATACAAAATTAACTCAAAAAAATCTGTAGCCTTCCTGTATACAAAGGACAAAAGGGCTGAGAAAGAAATTAGTGAAACAACACCCTTCACAATAGCCACAAAGGACATAAAGTACTTTGGTGTGAATCTAACGAAGCAAGTCAAAGACATGTATGAAAAAAAAATTTCCAGTCTCTGAAGAAAGAATTAGAATATATCAGAAGATGGAAAGATCTCCCATGCTCATGGCTTGGCAGGATTAACATTGTAAAAATGGCCATCTTAGCAAAAGCAATCTACAGATTCAATGCAATTCCCAGCAAATTACCAACACAATTCTTTACAGACCTTGAAAGAAAATTCTCACCTTCATATGGATCAACAAGAAACCCAGAATTGCTAAAACAATTCTCTACAGTAAAAGATCTTCAGGAGATATCTCCATCCCTGATCTCAAGCTGTACTATAGAGCAAAAATACTAAAAACTGAATGGTACTGGCATAGAAACAGACTGGTGTATCAATGGAATCGAATAGAAGACCCTAACATAAATCCACACACTTATGGACACCTGATTTTTGACAAAGATGCTAAATCCATTCAATGGAAAAAACACAGCATCTTCAACAAATGGTGCTGGTCTAACTGGAAGCCTACATGTAGAAAAATGCAAATAGATCCATACTAATCACCCTGCACAAAACTAAAGTCCAAGTGGATCTAAGACCTCAACATAAAACTAGACAAACTAAACCACTTAGAAGAAAAAGTGTGGAATATCCTTGAACTCATTGGCACAGGAGACAACTTCCTGAACAGAACACCAACAGCACAGGTTCTAAGAGCAACAATCAATAAATGGGACCTCATGAAACTGAAAGGCTTCTGTAAAGCAAAGGATAAATGTCCTCAGAACAAAACGACAGTCTACAGATCGGGAAAAGATCTTCACCAACCCTATATCTGCCAGAGGGCTAATATCCAGTATATATGAAGAACTAAAGAAGTTAATCATAAAAAAATCAAGTAATCCAATTATAAAATGGGGCACAGAGCTAAACAGAGAATTCTCTGCAGAGGAATATCGAATGACAGAGAAACACTTAAAGAAATGCTCAAGCTCATTGGCCATCAGGGAAATGCAAATCAAAACGACCCTAAGATTTCACCTTACACCCATCTTGGCTAAGATCAAAAACTCAAGAGACAACACATGCTGGAGAGTTTGTGGAGAAAGGGGAACCCTCCTCCACTGCTGGTGGGAATGTAAACTTGTACAACCACTCTGGAAATCAATCTGGGGCTTTCTCAGACAACTAGGAATAGCGCTTCCTCAAGATCCAGCTATACCACTCCTAGGCATATATCCAAAAGATTCTCAAGTACACAATAAGAACATTTGCTCAACCATGTTTGTAGCAGCCTTATTTGTAATAGCCAGAAGCTGGAAACAGCCCAGATGCTCCTCTGTGGAGGAATGGATGCACAAATTGTGGTATATCTACACAATGGAATATTACACAGCAATAAAAAAACAAGGAAATCATGAAGTTTGCAGTAAATGGTCGGATCTGGAAAAGATCATCCTGGGTGAGCTATCCCAGAAGCACAGGGATGCGGATGCACACGGTATATACTCACTCATATAGATATATTATATAGGATAAACCTACTAAAATCTGTACACCTAAAGAAACTAGTCAAGAGGAAGGAATCTTGCTAAAATGCTCAATTCCTATCCAGGAAGTCAAAGAGGCTGGACATCAGAAGAAGGAGAAAAGAGGGAACAAGTCAGGAGCCTGACACAGAGGACCTCTGAAAAGCTCTGCCCTGCAGACTATCAATGTAGATACTGAGACTATGGGCAACCTTTGGGCAGAGTGCAGGGAATCTTAGAAAAGAAGTGGGAAACAGTAAGATCTGGAGAGGACAGGAACTCCATAAGGAGAGCAACAGAACCAAAAAATCTGAGCACAGGGGTGTTTCCTGAGACTACTATTCCAACCAAGGACTAGTGTGCTGGAATGAATTTCACAGAAATAATTCTATAATTCATATGCTTTTCAAAGTGTTATACATTCTAGCCCACTCCTGAGCTGAATTAATTAATTTTCATGTTTTAAAATCAAACGTTAGATCCTACTATATAGTTATTAAAATGTTGGTTAAACCCTTAACTAAGAGAGTTTCTCTGACTCCTTTTCTGCCTCAGTCATTCCATCTGTATAATGGGTATGTTAAGCAGGTACAGGCAGCATCAATACTTACGGTTGGAAATCTTACACATCTAGGACTGGGGAGATATCTCATACTTGTTGTGAAATATGAGGGCCTGAGTTTAGTTCTGACTCACTCACCTGTAACCTTTGGGCTCCTACCTGGAAGGTTCCAGGCTGGGTAAGCATCAAAGATGGTAAGGATCAACTGGTGTACTGCTACCACCCCCACACATATACCTCCCACACCCACACCCAAACAAAAGAACTCCGTGCATTTGAGGACACCATCCACAAATGTTGTCAGTAGGCTCCTCTTCTGCACAGAGAGTTTTGGCCCTAATTAAATGAGCTGTCATGAGCAGGTCAGGCAAACACATGCCTGGAACAGAAGAAGTACTGTTGATATGTTTAATAACTTTAATGGATAAGGTCTTGACCTGAGGGAGTACTGTCCTCACATAAATATTACAATAAATGACAAGATGAATGAAATTGAGCCTAGCATGTTGGTGTCTACCTGTAGTCCCAGCACGTAGAAGGCTAAGACAGGAGGATTACAAATTCAAGAAGAGCCTGGACTCCATAGTAAGATTCCATGTAAACAAGGAAAATGAATTTGAAGAGTATGATAGAAGTGCCCCATTTCCCATGAGAATGAATGGATTTGGTAAATAATGATTATAATCACATTCTTCCTTTAGAAAAGCTACAAAGGAGACTAATACAAAGACAGAGGTAATCCAGCTTAATGCTAGACAAAGAAATGTGACTCTCTAGACACGCAGGGAAGTGAGGCAAGATTAGGCTCTGGCTACAGAAGTTTACCTGTGTGGTGACAACACCCAGCTGTAGTGAGGGCAGAAGGAGGAAAGGCTCGCAAAGCTCAAGCCTCACTGCTGGCACTGTGCAGTTCTGCTCACAAGATGGGTGCTGCTTCTTTATCCTATTACCACTGTTTCACCACACAGAAAACCAAACACTGCTCTCCCTCTCCCGTTTCCTGTGGGTCTGCGTCCTTCTGGAGGACCCTCACCCATTTGCCATTCTGTCTATCAAGGGTTATCTCTGCCATAGACTTAATTCACACTATTTATTCTAAATTTTTAACTTGACCTATTCTGAGACTTGGCTATCCTGAGACAAAGGCTAGAGGAAAGACCAAGGGAGATGGGAACCCAGACAAACTGGTCATTTTGTAATCATTACCATTCACAATAATTTGCATTTGTGCCTGTCTCTTGGGAGGAGCAAAACTGGAAAATCTTTTTCTCATTATATGTTTTTACTATACAAGTTCACTCCCAGACAGAAAATAGAACAAAACTAAATCTAAAAAAACTCAGGGGACTTGTGTATATATTTGTGTATGTGTGTGTATATGTATGTATGCATGTGTGAGTATGTATGTAAATAAGTATGTGTATGTGTGTATGTGTGTATTGTGTGTATGCATATTTGTGCCTGAATGTAGGTGTATAAGTGTGTGAATGATTTTTTATGCACTATAAGAAAGAACTGAAGACCCTCAACCTTTTCTACTGCAGAGAGAATCATGCCCAAAATATTAAAAATAATGACAAAATTAAATAAGTGTTTAAGTGTAGGCAGAAAAAAATGCACTGTCAACCATATACAAATTAAAGTGACATTGTAACAGTTGTCACATTTGCAAACAATTTTTAAGGATCTTTTCCTCATAGCCCCAAGGTATACACAAGGCCTGAGGACTGAGTAACTGTAGATGAAGACAGGCATCCTATTTCATTTCTAAACAACATCAGGAAGTCCATTCAGAACTATTTCCACCACTAATTAATGTTTATGTTGGAACATGCATGTATCTTGGTACACTTAATGGGATGTGAGGTTGGCACAAGGTGGCTGAGGGGAGGGCCAAATATAGTCTTAGAAAACTTTTGCTTATCACTGTGTGAGTCCTTGAATCAATAAGGGATCCAGACACAGGGCCACAACACCTGACTGAGAGGAGTTCAGAATGGAGAGTGAATGTTTAGAGGTAAAGTGTCCTTCACATGCTCATGTTTGAACACTAGGTCCCCATTTGGTGTCACTATAATGGGAGGCTGTGAAACCTTTGGAGAGTAGGCCCTTCCTGGAGGAGATGAATCTATAGGGTGGGGTGCAGTTGAGATGCATAATCTATGTTTCCTTGTCTACTGAGAGGTAAACATGTAGCTACCTCATGATCCCACTGCCATGGAGTTGCCATTCTTTCTCAGCCATAGCATATGATGATGATGGCTGGGAAACGGTGAACCTGCATTTCAGCCAGAATCCCTGGGTGCCTCATAACCAGAGTTCTGAGATGTGGTCACTGCCTGCTTGTTCTCCCAGTCAAAACATTCCTCCAAATCAGGGGTTGCTCTTAGATACCACAATCTTGTGAGTAATTTTTTCAGGCTACTTGAGACTAAGATTAGATGAAAAAGGCCCAAAATGCCTTATGAGACAAGCAGGGAGATATCAAGGGCCCATGTTTTTTGGGAAAATATTGCTCCTCCACCTGTCTCGTTCCATGGAGACCCCTCAGAGCCTTCCATGCTCTTCAGGTCTCATTGTTCACTGCTTCTTGGAAAACCTAGCTAAATGTCCAAAATGACTGAGGGTTTTGTTGTCGTTGTTGTTTTGTTTTTTCAAAAAAATTTTTTTTTGGATGTAGAAATTCTGTGGTGTTCGACCCCCACTACTTCTGGATTGTGCACTTTGGGAGGATAAGCGTGGTGATGTATAATTTTGTCCCTTAAAGAGGCAGTCAATTAGGAAATACATAGATGTAGGAGTATGTGTGGACAATTGAAAAACGTTTTTGTTGTGAATATTCTGGAACTATCTCATTAACTTTTAACAGAACTGAAAGAGGGAATCAAACCTCATGCTCTCTACTGAGGCAGGAGCATTGCCATGGGTTGCCAGTCCAGCCAGAGCTACATTGCAAGACCCTGTCTTGAAACCAAAGCAGGGCTAAAAGCCATTGATGCTTAGAGGAAACAGCCTGTCAGTCTTGTTTCTTCCCTTGCAGGTGGGGCTAGAAATCCCCCAAACAGGATACTGCTCCAGAAAGGGTCCTGGCTGCTCTAAACCTTATTTTTTCCCACAGGCCCTTAGCTTCTCCCCACAGGTGTCTTGTATTCTGCCATAATATGAAACCTGCAAGAGAGATTAAGTAGATCAAGCTAGGCAGTACTCTTCATTTCCGTTAGGATCATGTAGCCTGTGAATGTTTAATTTTGAGGGAAACACGCACCCTGCTCTTTGAGAAGCTGGGGCTGAATGCAATCTGAGGGGGCAGCAGGTTGTTGCTCTTTGCCAGTGCTACACTTGTGAGGAGAGGGAAATTGAGTAGTAGTGTTATTTTTTCATTGCTTTTCCATGGGGCCATTTTTTAAAACGATGAAGACAATTTTAGCCTTGATGAAATAAAGTTTTGGGGGGAGTTTTTAAAGGAAGAGATAATAATAGATTACTGTCTCAAAATTGTTCAAGGTCAAGCTCCCATTGCTTTTCTTTTTTTCTTGTTTGGAAATTAAGTCATCCACTGGTTTCAGATTTTGCTCTATCTGCTAAAGTAAGTACTCTCACCTCATTTTGGGTATTGAATCTTTTAGTGATATAGATCAATCAAAATGTCAGCATTGACTAACACATACAATCTTAGGGAGTCTCTCCTTGATCTAACCCTATGTTAGGAGAGCTGTCCCAGGAAAATGTGAAAGCAAGAAAATTTCATTATCCATGTTTAATGCTTTTGCTAGCTCATGAATATTTATGAATAGGGTATGATACTAGATTCAATAGATACCTGAATAACATCACTTTTGTGCTGCGTATTTTAATTTCTACAACATAAAGAGCATTATTATAGTAGAAGGTCTCCAGTCTTTATCTTTGCACAGTTCATTTGTAAACTTCAGCATTTATTCAGCACTCTAGGTTTTTTTGAGATGCCATTCCTTGTGTATCCCAGGCTCAAGAGTTGCTTGTATCCTCAGAGTGCTTGAATTTAAGTATTAAGCTGGCTCAGCTTGATTTTTCTTTCTCTCTCTCTCTCTCTGTCTCTCTCTCTCTCTCTCTCACTCTCCACAGCCCCCTGGCTCTCCCTGAATTCCCTCCGCAGACCATGCTAGATTCAAAATCAGAGATCTTCTTTCTGAGTGAGGTATCCCAGAAGCAGAAAGACACACACAGTATATACCCACTTAGAGGTGGATACTAGACTTCTAAGATAGGACAAACATACTAAAATCTGCACACCTAAAAAAGAAGAGGTTCTGGGATAAGATGATCTATCCTCACTTAGAAAGACAAATGGGATGGACATGGGAACAAAGATAAAACAAGAAACAGGACAGCAGCCTACCATAGAGGCCCTCTGAAAGACTCTACCTAGCACTGTATCAAAGCAGATGCTGAGACTCAAAACCAAACCTCAGGCAGACTGCAGGGAATCATGAACAAAGGGGGAGTTAGTAAGACATGTAGAGGATGGGATCGCCACAAGGACCAAATATATCTGGGCACAGGGGCCTTTCTGAGACTGATTATCCAACCAAGGACCATGCATGGATGTAACCTAGAACCCTTGATCAGACCTAGCCCATGGCAGATCAGCATCCAAGTAGGTTACCCTAGTAAGGGGAACAGGGATTGTCTCTGACGTGAACTCAGTTATAGGCTCTTTGACCCACCCCCTTTGAGGGAGGAGCAGCCTTGCTAGGCCACAGAGGAGGGCAATGCAGCCAGTCCTGATGAGACCATAAACTAGGATCAGATGGAAGGGTGGGAGGACCTTCCCTATCAGTGGACTTAGAGAGGAGCATGTTGAGGAGATGAAGGAGGGAGAATAAGATTGTGAGGAAATGAGGGAAGGGTCTACAGATGCGATACAAAGTAAATGACCCCTAATTAATATAAAAATAAACATTATAAAATAAAAAAATCAGAGATCTTTCTGTCTTTGCCTCCCAAGTGCTGAGATTAAAATCATGGGCTCTCTTAGCACCTGTAAACTGTTAATAACAAATTGAGATATCAGATGGTAGATAATTTACAGTAGTCAGAAATTTACACAGACAGAGGCAGGCAGATCTCTGAGTTTGAGACCACCCTGGTCTACAAAATGAATTCCAGTACAGACAGGGCTACCATACATTCTAAGAGAAACCCTGCCTCAAGGAAAAAGAAAATAGCCCACATAATCATAGAATGAGATCCGATGTCCTACTGTGGCACCGAAAATGTTGTTGCTAGCCTCAACCCACCTCTTCAGGTTTTATTCTTAGAACTCAGTAACAGAATAGCTTGCTCAGCATTCCATATGCATTTTGTTCCTGGTTCTTCTCACTAGCTGAATCCCATGGACTATTCCCCTGTTTAAGATTCTGTCCCTTTACCTTCATTGCTTATCTCCAGAGTCCAGTCAAAGTTCTCCCCAGCTTTATAAGACATATTTCAAACATGTAGGTTCCTGGAGAATATTTCAGTCTCTTTGAACTGTAGAAGTATTATAGCTCTTAAGCAACAGGAGAAGATTTGCTCTGTTTTATATTTTTTTTCCTGTGTGTGTGTACATATATTTGCATACCTGCACGTATAAACACATATCAGAGAGAGTGCTGGAGTCAGGGGACAACTTCTTCTCCTTCCATGTACTTTTTATTTTTAAAGATTTATTTATTTATTTATTTATTTATCTATTTATTTATTTATTTATTTATGATGTATACAATATAATATCTGCATGCACACGTGTACACCAGTAGAGGGCACCTGCACACCTTAAGATCTCATTCTAGATGGTCCTGAGCCCCCATGTGGGTGCTGGGATTTGAACTCAGGAATTTAACCTCTGAGTCCTGTCTGCAGCCCCTCTATCATCCATTTCAGGGATCCATCTTTGTAGTAATGTTAGTGTGGCAGGCACTGTTGTCCCCTGAGCCATTTTGCCATTTTGTCTGCCCCGTTTTTTTCTTTTTTTCTTTTTCTTTTTTCTTTCTTTCTTTTTTTTTTTTTTTGACAGTATTACCGTGTAGACTAGGAAAGTCACTAACTTGTTTTGTAATCCAGGAATCCAGGTTGACATCAAACTTTTGATCTTCTTTCCCTCTTTCACTTCAGTGCTAGGATTATAAATGTTGACAGTCACATTCAGTTTGATATTTGCCTTATTTATCTATTTATATATTCAGTGCAATATATATGGATATTTTGCCTCAAGGTAGGTCTGTCCATCACATGCAAGTCTGGCAACCACAGAGGTAGGAAAGGGTCTTAGCTTCTCTGGGACTGTAGATAGAATTGTAAGCCACTGAATGCTGGGAATTAAACCTGGGTCCTCTGGAAGAGCATTAAGCATGGAGCACTCTCCAGGCCAATATTGGCTTCTGTGTTATTTTGTTTGTTTGCTTGTTTGTTTGTTTGTTTTTAGAGACTGGTTCTCCATGTAGCCCTGGTGATTCTGGGCTCTATTTGTAGACCATGCTGGCCTTGACCTCACAGAGATCCACCTGTCCCTGCCTGCCACAGTGCTGGGATTCGAGGCATGCACCACTATGCCTGGCAGTTTCAAGTTATTTTAATCTTCCCCCTATGTCAAATTGGTGGGCTTGAACCCTATCAGAGAATTGGACAATCCTCATTGTGGAGCCAGTAAGAGGACCCAGGCCTAGGAAGAATATGAATGTCCTCTATAGAAAAAATGCCCCTCTGGTCTTTATTATTTTAGAGATGAGTTCACATTATGCAGTCCTCGCCAACTCAGAATTCACGGTGTATACCTCAGAGTTAGAGATTGGCTATCCTCTGCCCCTCAAAAGACTCTAGGTGTGTACCACTATGCCCTTTCTAGGAAGAACACCATAAAAAGGTATGCTTACATGTACGTGTGTGCCTGTGTGCATATATGTCATGTGTGTGCTGGTGTATATGGTGGCCAGAAAATGGTGTTGAATCCCATGAAACTGGAGTTTCAGGTTGCTGTGAGCTGCTCAGCTGTGGCTGAGAACAGACCTCAAGTTGTCTGCAAGAACAGCAAGTGTTTCTCATCACTGAATTTTCTCTATTAATGGGCTTTCCATACAAAACAAGAGTGTTAGAAGCTTCAGACTCAGCAGCCTGAGAGTGGTTAATGGATAATTTTTTTCCAACTCTGCTTACTCCAAGAACTTCGTAAATCTGCCTCTTGTTCATCTTCATCTTATAGACAGAGCAACCAAATCTCTGAGAAGCTAAAGCTAAAAGTTCTCAGAGCTAGTCGGGATATTTTGTTGTTGGACCAGGTGCTATGGTGCCCTTGGTATCCTAATCTTGAGGCCAAGACCAAGATTAGGGGTCTGCTATGGAGAACAAGGGATGGCCATATTCAGGGAACTCTAGTTTCCCTTGGAGACAAGTCATGATAGCTTAGGGCAAAAGATACTGTCTTAGGAATTTAAGGGATGCTCGGGGGCTCTGGGGCAAAAATGGGCCACTATGTGCTGAGACTTGAAGCAAAGAGGCAGGCAAGGAAACAAATACCATGCCTTTGACCTTCCCTAAGTGTGTGTGAAGGGATAAGTGCTGCCAGCTCAACAGAAAGGGTTGCTCAGGTGAGGAAACTGAGGTCGTCGGGCGCCCTTGCCTGCCACGTTGCTGGGAGCAGAAGCTCCACCACGGCGAAACCTGAGAATGGTGCGCATGCATCAATTCTTTCATCACAATCACGTGTCCCAGGCATTCTGCTCGGTGCTTTCTATGATGGTGCCAGGCAACTGCTCTCTCGGATGGCAGCCCTCTTTTGATCCATACCCAGTGGTAAGCGCCAGGACCTGGACCAAGAAGTCAGTGTAGGGCTGCTATTGCTGTGGGGTTCAGCCACCTGTGCTGCCTGCCAGGGTGGTGGGCTGAAACCTGGAGGGTCGGGGGCCCCAGTTCCCTTGGTGGGGGGCCTTGGGAATCCACTGCATGGGGCGGGCCAGTGAGTGACAAGATTCAGGCACAGAGACCTGCCCAACACCCATGGTGGGGGGGTTGGGTGGGGCTGCAGGAGCAGGGTTGTAGCAGGCTTCCATAGGGCAGGGTCAGGACTCTGGCTGAGCATCCATCTCAGGTGGACCTCTGAGAGCCCTGTGCCCTGGGACTGGCCACTGGGATAGAGGTGAACAGGCATTTCAGTGCAAATTCCTGGGTGCCTCAGATGCAGAGTGCTGAGATGTGCTCACCACTTGCTTGTTCTCCCACCTCAAACCTTCCTCCAAATCAGTCATAGGCCTAAGACGCTCTCACACACCACAGCGTTGTGAGTCATTTTTGCTGGAAGCCTGAGACTAAGGTTTGACAAAACAGGCCTACAGTGCTTTCTGAGCCAAGCAAGGTGGTATTCAGGTCCCTGTGTTCTTGGTAGAGCTATGATGCTCCTCCCGTCTCTTTCCACGGAGACCCCTCTGATCCTTCTTTGCTCTTCTGGACTCACTGTTTACTGCTTCTCGTAAAACCTTGTCAAATGTCCACTATGGCTGCTGTTTTGTTTATTGTTATAGTGGTTTTTTTTTCTTTTCTTTTTTTCATTCTTTTTTATTTGGGGGGAGGTGTAAGTTCTTTGGTGTTCAACCACCACTTCTTCTGGAGAGTGTGGTTTAGGAGGATAAGGGTGCTGATGATTAATTTTTCCCCTAAAGCGACAGTCTGTTAAGAGATAGATGCAGGAGTATGTTAGGACTATTAAAAAACCCTTTTTATTGTGAATAGTATTGAACTATCCCATTAAATTTTATCAGAACTGCACCTGGGTATGGGAGCTCATGCACTCTACTGAGGCAGGAGGATTGCCATGGGTTGGCAGTCCAGCCAGAGCTACCCAGCAAGACCCTGTCTTGAAAGAAAAGCGGTGCTAACAGCTGTTGCTTCTTGGAGAAAACAACCTGTCAGCCCTGTTTCTTATGTTGCAGGTGGGGCTGGAAATCCCCCAAACAGGATGCAGCTCCAGAAAGGGTCCTGGCTGCTCTAAACCATAGTTTTCCCCAGGGCCCCACAGGTGTCTTGTTTTCGGTCGCCATATGAAACCTGCAAGAGTGATTAAGGAGGTCGACCGAGGCAGTACTCTTCATTTCTGTTAGGATCCTGTTGCCTGTGAATGTTTAATTTTGAGGGAAACCCACACCCTGCTCTGGAGACAGATACCTTTGAGAAGCTGGGGCTGAATGCAGTCTGAGGGGGCAGCAGGTTGTTGCTCTTTGCCAGTACTACACTTGTGAGGAGAGGGAAATTGAGTAGTAGTGTTATTTTTTCATTGCCTTTCCATAGGGCCAATTTTTTTTTAATGATGAAGACAATTTTAGCCTTGATGAAATAAAGTTTTTTGGGGAGTTTTTAAAGGAAGAGATAATAATAGATTACTGTCTCAAAATTGTTCTAGGTCAAGTTCCCATTGCTTTTCTTCTTTTCTTGTTTGGAAATTAAATCATCCACTGGTTTCAGATTTTGCTGTATCTGCTTAAGTAAGTTAGACTCTCACCTCATTTTGGGTATTGAATCTTTTAGTGATATAGATTAATCAAAATGTCAGCATTGACTAACACATACAATCTTAGGGAGTCTCTCCTTGATCTAACCCTATGTTAGGACAGCTGTCCCAGGAAAATCTGAAAGCAAGAGAAATTAATTATCCATGTTTAATGCTTTGCTAGCTCATGAATATTTATGAATAGGGTATGATGCTTGATTCAATAGTTACTTCAGTTTTGCTGGGTATTTTAATTGCTCCATCACAAAGAGCATTATTAAAACAGTAGGTCTTTTGTCTTTTCTTTGTATAATTCATTTGTAAACTTCAGCACTATTGGTTCTTTGAGATGCCATTTCTTGTGTAACCCACACTGAAGAGTAGCCAAGGACATACAGTGAAACCCTGCCTCAAAAAAAATCAAATCAAAACAAAACAATACAAAAACAAGATCAATCAAACAAAAAACAACTGTGGAGTAGCCTTAATTCAGAAATGATAAGAATATATCAAATAACAGATTCACAAATTCTTAGTGAGCTTTGCCTATTAATGTAGTTTATTTTAAATTTTGCCATCATACAAATATCTTCAGTTTAAAAAGTCCATTTTGCAAAAGTATGTATAGGAATTGTTGAATATTAATATTTATTATTGATTTATGTTTTAGTTAGCCAGTGGTTATTCCTAAATCAGGAACACCAAAACATATCACCACACAGAGTCTAGGATTTATTTAATTAACCTAGAGCACAATGCTAGGCAATGATTACTCCATTCTAAACCTCCAAACCCACATAGTTTCCTACCATTCAGATTTTACTCATTATACTTTCTTTTAGTCATATGTTAAGTTCTGTTCATCTCTCCATGTGGTTCCAAGTTCTCTCCTACTGACCACTGCTCCTACCCTTTGTCTTCTTTCCTTTCCCCTCTGGATCAGGATGTCCCACCCTATTCTACCCTTGCGCAGCAATGGCTCGTTGTTTTATTGACAACATAGAGAACAAATGGTGGCATGTTTACACAAACTTGAGACAGGTGATGCTAAGTATCACTATACATTGTCTGGATTGAAATCAGATACTGGGGTAGAGAAACCAGCATTTGAATGAACAAGGGGAACTTGTATACATTCCAAAAGAAGATTATTCCAACAAGAAATGTTAAAAATTAAATGCAGATTTGGATCTGATAAAATTATGATCATTTTTCTCATGTGCTTCAAATCCAGAGGAACTGAAAACTATGGCCTTAAGTTTCTCTAGTTTGGGAACCAGAAAGATGAGGCAGTAGTTCTTGCAGAGGATTTGGATTTGATTTTCAGCATCCACAGGGCAACCTTACAATAGCCTATAATAACTGCAGTTCCAAAGGATCCAACAAGTTCTTCTGCGCTTTGGGCAGCAGGTACACAGGTGTTATACATACACACTGACACTCATTCACTCACACACAAAGAAAATATTTATAAAATCTTGAAAGAACAAACAGGGCCATTGTCCATACTCAGATTGCTCAGATTTTTAATTCTTTTTTTTCCTTGAAAACTTTTGGGGTTTTTTTTAGACAAGAAATTTCTGTGTAGCCCTGGTTTTTCTGAAACTTACTCTGTAGACCAGTTGTCCTCTAACTCACAGAGATCTGCCTGCCTCTGCCTCCCCAGTGCTGGAATTAAAAGCTTGTGCCACCACTGCCTGGCTAGATTCTGAACTCTTATTTTTTTTTAATTTTTTTTATTTAACTTTTATTAATTACACTTTATTCATTTTTTATCCACTGTAATCCCCTCCCTCCTTCCCTTCCGACCCCATCCTCTCTCCCCTTTCTGCATGCATGCTCCTTCCCAAGTCCACTGATAGGGGAGGTCCTCCTCTCCTTCTTTCTGATCTTAGTCTATCAGTTCTCATCGGAAGTGCCTGCATTGTCATCTTTTGTGGCCTGGTAAGACTGCTCCTCCCTCAGGGGGGAGGTGATCAAAGAGCAGGCCAATCAGATTTTGTCAGAGGAAGTCCCTTTTTCCAATATTATGTAACCCCCTTGGACACTGAACTGCCACAGGCTACATCTGTGCAGGGTTTCTTGGTTATCTCCATGAATAGTCCTTGGTTGAAGTATGAGTCTCCTTGAAGTTCTCTGTGTTCAAATTTTCTTGTTCTGTTGCTCTCCTTTTGGAGTTCTGTCCTCTCCAGCTCTTAATATTTCCCACTTCTTACATAAAATTCCATTCACCTCTGCCTGAGTGTTGGCCATCAGGCTCAGCATCTGCTTTCACAGTCTGCATGGCAGAGGCTTTCAGAGGCCCTCTGTGGCAGGTTCCTAGGTTGTTTCCTGTTTTCTTCTTCTGTATTTCAGCAGCCCTCTGTAGCAGGTTACAAGGTTGTTTCCTGTTTTCTTCTTCTTCTGATGTCCATCCTCTTTGCTTTTCAGGATGGGGATTCAGCGTTTTAGTTTGGGTCCTCTCTTTTGCTTAGTTTCTTTAGATGTACAGATTTTAGTGGGTTTATCCTATGTTGCATGTCTATATGAATGAGTATATACTGTATATGTCTTTTTGCTTCTGGGACAACTCACTCAGGATGATCCTTTCCAGGTCCCACCATTTACCTGAAAATTTCATGATTTCCTTATTTTTCATTGCTGAGTAATACTCCATTGTACAGATGTACCACAATTTCTGCATCCATTCTTCAGTTGAGAGGCATCCGGGCTCTTTCCACCTTCTGGCTATTACAAATAAAGCTGCTATAAACATGGTTGAACAAATGTCTTTTTTGTGTACTTAAGCCTCTTTTAGATATATGCCTAGGAGTGGTATGGATGGATCTTGAGGAAGCGCTATTCCTAGTTGTCTGAGAAAGCGCCAGATTGATTTCCAGAGTGGTTGTACAAGTTTACATTCCCACCAGCAGTGGAGGAGGGTTTCCCTTTCTCCACAACCTCTCCAGCGTGTGTTGTCTCTTGAGTTTTTGATCTTGGCCATTCTGATATGTGTATGGTGAAATCTCAGGGTTGTTTTAATTTGCATTTCCCTAATGCCTAATGAGGTTGAGCATTTCTTTAAGTGCTTCTCTGCCATTAGATATTCCTCTACAGTGAGTTCTCTGTTTAGCTCTGTTCTCTATTCTTTAAGTGGATTACTTGGTTTGCTGCTTTTCAGCCTCTTTAATTCTTTATATATACTGGAAATGAGACCTCTGTCAGATAAAAGGTTGGTGAAGATTCTTTCCCAATCTGTAGGCAGTCGTTTTGTTTTGATGACAGTGTCCTTTGCTTTACAGAAGCTTTTCAGTTTCATGAGGTCCCACTTATTGGTTGTTGCTCTTAGAGCCTGTGCTGTTGGTGTTCTGTTCAGGAAGTTTTCTCCTGTACCAAGGTGTTCTAGGATATTCCCCACTTTTTTTTTTCTAGCCGATTAAATGCGTCTGGTTTTATGTTGAGGTCTTTGATCCACTTGGACTTCAGTTTTGTGCAGGGTGATAAGTATGGATCTATTTTCATTTTTCTACATGTAGACATCCAGTTGGACCAGCACCATTTGTTGAAGACGCTATCTTTTTTGCATTGTATGGTTTTGGCGTCTAAGTCAAAGATCAGGTGTCCATAAGTGTGTAGGTTTAATTCTGGGCCCTCTGTTTGGTTTCATTGATCCACCATTCTATTTCTATGCCAGTATCATATAGTTTTTAAAACTGTTGCTCTATAGTACAACTTAAGATCAGGGATGGTGATACTTCCAGAAGATCTTTTATTGTAGAGGATTGTTTTAGCAATTCTGGGTTTTTTGTTATTCCATATGAAGTTGAGAATTTTTTTTCCACGTCTGTAACAAATTGTGTTCGTAATTTGATGGGAATTGCATTGAATCTGTAGATTGCTTTTGGTAAGATGGCCATTTTTACTTTGCTAATCCTGCCAAGCCATGAGCATAGGAGATCTTTCTATCTTCTGATATCTTCTTTTAATTCTTTCTTCAGAGACTTGAAATTTTTTTTCATACAACTCTGACTTCCTTGGTTAGGGTTACTCTAAGGTACTTTATGTCATTTGTGGCTATTGTGAATGGTGTTGTTTCCCTAATTTCTATCTCAGCCCTTTTGTCTTTTGTATACAGGAGGACTACTGATTTTTTGTTGAGTTAATTTTGTATCCAACCACTTTGCTGAAGGTGTTAATCACCTGTAGTAGTTCCCTGGTAGAGTTTTTGGGGTCACTCACGTCTACTGTCATATCATCTAAAAATAGTGATAATTTGACTTCTTCCTTTCCAATTTGTATCCCCTTGATCTCCTTCAACTGTCTTATTGCTCTAGCAAGGACTTCCAGAACTATGTTGAAGAGATATGGAGAGAGTGGGCAGCCTTGTCTTGTCCCTGATTTCAGTGGGATTGATTTAAGTTTCTCTCCGTTCAGTTTGATGTTGGCTATAGGCTTGCTGTATATTGCCTTTACTATGTTTAGATATGTGCCTTGTATCCCTAATCTCTCCAATACTTTAAACATGAATGGATGTTGGATTTTGTCAAAGGCTTTTTCAGCATCTAGGGAGTTTATCATGTGGTTTTTTTTCTTTCAGTTTGTTAATATGGTGTATCACATTGATGGATTTCCGTTTATCGAACCACCCCTGCATACCTGGGGTGAAGCCTACTTGGTCACGTTGGATGATATCTTGGATTTGTACTCGTATTTGGTTTGCGAGTATTTTGTTGAGTGTGTTTGTGTCAATGTTCATAAGGGAGATTGGCCTGAAATTCTCCTTTTTTGTTGCGTCTTCGTGAGGTTTAGGTACCAAGGTGACTGTGGCTTCATAGAATGAGCTTGGTAATGTTCCTTCTGTTTCTATTTTGTGGAATAGTTTGAAGAGAACTGGAGTTAGCTCTTCTTTGAAGGTTTGGTAGAATTCTTCACCGAAACCATCTGTTCCTGGGCTTTTTTGGGTTGGGAGACATTCAATGACTGCTTCTATTTCCTTGGGGTATATAGGACTATTTAATTGATTTACCTGGTCCTGATTCAGCTTTTGTAAGTGGAATCGATCAAGAAAATTGTCCATTTCATTTAGATTTTCAAATTTTGTGGCATATAGACTTTTGAAATAAGTCATGATGATTGTTTGGATTTCCTCATTGCCTGTGGTTATGTCCCCAGTTTCATTTCTGATTTTGTTGATTTGGATGGTGTCTCTCTGCCTTTTAGTTAGCTTGGTTAAGGGTTTGTCTATCTTGTTGATCTTCTCAAAGAACCAGCATTTGGTTTCATTGATTCTTTGAATTATTTTATTTGTTTCTAATTGATTTATTTCAGCCCTGAGTTTGATTATTCCTAGCCATCTACTCCTTTTTGGTGTGTCTGCTTCTTCTTTTTCTAGGGTTTTTAAGTGAGCCATTAAGTGGTTTCAATGAGCTGTCTCGAATTTCTTCTTGAAGGCACTTAGTGCTATGAACTTTCCTCTTAGCAGTGCTTTCATTGTGTCCCACAGGTTTAGGTATGTTGTGTCTTCGTTTACATTGAGTTCTAGGATGACTTTAATTTATTTCTTTATTTCATCCCTGACACAGCTGCCATTTAGTAGCAAATTGTTCAGTTTCCATGTGTGTGTAGGTTTTTTGTTATTTCTGTTGTTGTTGAGGTCCAGCTTTATTCCATGTTGATCAGAGAGGATACAAGGGATTATTTCAATCTTCTTGTATCTATTGAGGTTCGCTTTGTGACCCACTATATGGTCTATTTTGGAGAAGGTTCCATGAGGGTTTGTTTGGGTGTATGGTTCTGTAAATGTCTGTTAGGTCCATTTGATTCATGACCTTTGTTAGAGATGTTGTTTCTTTGTTTAATTTCTGTTTAGTTGCCCTGTCCTTTGTTGAGAGTGGGGTGTTGAAGTCTCCCACTATTAGTGTGTGGGGATCTATGTGTGGTTTAAGTTTTATCACTGGGGTGTGCAGCTTGTCTGTCCTGGTGAGCTAGGTGCACAGCCACTCTCCAAGCAGTGGCGGGAGCTCAGTTGTGATGGGGGCGGGTACCTGTGGTCTGCAAGACTCATTCCAGGGAAAGACTGGGTGACCTGTGATCAGTCTCACAACTTTCCTTCCCCATGGGCATTTTCTTTTGACTGGGACTCCCAGTCTCTGGCAACCTTGTGCTCACCGATCAGCCTGGGAAAGTGATCAGAACATGCAGGCCTGTGGCACCTGCCCAGAGACCCAATGCCCGAGGTCCCAGGGATCTATTCAGGATTCTGGCTGGGAGGCCCGAGAGTGGACCCAACTGATTCCCACGCCCTGGGAACCTCCCCTTACCTGGGAAACTTTAGTTTTAGGGCCCAGAGTTCAGTCTCCTGGTCGCTGCACGGAGAGTGCTGTCCTGCTTCTCAGACACAGTGCTCTCCCGGCGCTGCCATCTTGCCTCCCCCTCACCCCCCCGCCCTTGATTCTGAACTTTTAATACAACCAAGTAGTAGTGTGAAGAGTCTTTTGGCTAGCTGCAGCTATTTTGCATATTGAATTAATTGTAATGGTAAATGATTTGTTACTTCTTCAGTTACCTGAAATAATGAGAACAGAATTTAAATTTCATCTAAGTGCCCTATTTTTTTTAATTGTTTAAGACTTTCAAGTGAAAACCTCATCTGTCCTATGATTTTCTAGTTTCTCATGTAGGACATCGTAGAACTCCGTTAGATGCAGCATCTGTTAGAGCCACACATCCAATACTAGCAGCCTGTGGGATTTATTATTTTGAAGTAGAAATTGTCAGTAAGGAAAGAAATGGGTAATTGTAAATTTTGGTTGCCATAATCATTTTTTATTCCTGGATAATTATATTTGAAATGTTTCATCAATATGTATGATATAATTTGAAAGGTGTAATCTTAAAATCTTGGTTTTGGAAAAATCGAAGGTAATTATTACAGTACAACAGATTGGTTCTGTTAAGTCATGGTTATAATAGTCTTTCTGGCAGGGTCATTAGTAAAACTGAGAGCTGAGGTTTAAGCAATAGAGTGGCTCATGCTGAGAAGCTGGATCTTCTAAAACTTGCCAAGCCAAAGCTGGTGTGTGGCTTATAAGTATCTGAAAGGGCTTAGGGTTCACAATCTGAGGTATTACTTGGAAGGTGGATTGCTTCTAAGTTCTTGAGTCAGAGCTTCCTAGGAGGTTAGTGTGTGGTACGGAAGCTTCAAAATGAAAACTCTGGTTGACTGTGGAACCACATTTCATTTATTACTTAGTCTTAGAATTGATGTATTGTGATATGTATGTGCATCAGAATCACTTATGGGCCTAGTAAAGTTAGTTTAGGACCTCAACCAAAATATTCTCAGTCAGAATTTTCTGTGGTAAAGCTTTTGTAATGGTGTAGGTATCTTGAGAAAGACCCATGAAGAATTTTGGTGCATATCCCTAGATAAGAATTAATTCTCTAAAGTCATATTGTTTTCTGATACTTCATTGGAATTTTAGAGTCATTTAAAAAAAACATAGGATTATATGTACAGCTACCAAAATATTGCACTCTTCAGGTAAGTTAATCTGCCTATAACTTCGCTTTTTGTAGAATGGCATATACATGAAATCACAATATGTAGCCTCATAATTCTGCCAGAATCTGCTCTGCATAATCCAAAATGAATTAAAGATTCGTCCTTGTGACTCAATATTTTAGAGAATAGATTCATTTCTATTGCTGTGGGTATGAATGATCAAACCAGTATGATGGCCCACTCCCGAAATGAAAGTTAGGGTTCCACAATTACAAATGTAATCATTAGCAACATCTATAAGTACATTTTTTTTTATAAATGTAAGGTTTCATTTCCTTTGGGTAAATGTCAAGGAACAAGACTGCCAAATTGTAGGTAAAAGTACTTTTAACTCTAAAAGGAACTGTGAGATCGTTTTTTGCAAAGCAGCTAGAGTGATTTGCCTTTGTGCCCACATTGTGTTACTCTTCCTCTTGACTTGCCTCTTTGTGGCATTGTCAGGGTTTTTGCTTTTTTATTTCTATTTTTTTCACCTCTTTGAAAAGTATTTTGGTGAAATACACAAACTTCTGTGATATTTTTATGCATAATACCATTATTACTTTGTCTTTATTCTTCCTGCTCTCATGTTGTTGTTTTTTTGTTGTTGTTGTTGTTTTCTTTTTTTTAAATTGTTGTAATGATTTCTGGGTTTTCTAAGTGGCTTATTATTAATTCTCATCTTCCCTTCATCTATAAGGTATTTTTTTCTCTCCCTGATTGCACATGTGGGCTTAAGTTTCTGGTTCTTTGTACATGGTTGCGCTTTCCTTTTCCCCTAGAGTTAGCTTCCAGTCCTCACTTCCTCTTTGTCATTCAAACTAATCAGATTTTATGTCTTAGATATGGGGTATGTTTATGTCACTGCCTCTTCCTCAATATAACATGTCTCCTTTACATTTTGATCAGGCGTATACCCTTGTAATTGGTGCATATATCGTTGTAATTGCCTGCAAACTACTGACTTTAAGGTAGGGAATATTTCCAAGCTAGTATTCAAGTGAGTGAAGAGAAGAATGGTTTTCTGTGTCTACTTCTGCCATTTCTAAAATGGGACATAAACAGAATTATATTACCTTCTAAGTAGCCTCTTAATTGTAGCATTTTCAACTAAGCTTAATGCATTTTAGATGCAAACTTGCAGCAGCATACAGGAGAGCAGATCCCTTTTTTGGTGATGGCATGAATGAGCAAACTACTTAAGTTACTTCTCTGCAGTTTTCATGGAGAGATGTGTGCCCATCTGTGCCCATCTGTTATTTCACTTTAAATAGACTTTTCTTTAGATAATGTTTATTTAAGAATGGGACAGGTAAAATTGGGTTTGAGGATCCTAATTTCCACATAAACTGACAAAAGTTTATTGTGGTTACCTCTTTGGACAGTAAAAAAGAGTGGAAGGATCTTGTGTTAAAAGTGTTGCATGTAAAAATGCTGCCCTTATTCTGCCCTGGGTATGCTCTATTTCTGCTGAGGAAAATTAGGAAAATGACTAATGGTGGCTATTTTTTTTCTGTGTAGAAAATAAGGCTTAAAGGGAATTTGTTTTACTACATGAAAGAATATGTTTAATTTTCTGAGTTACTTTTTCTTTTAAACTGAGCATAATTTTATGTATATTCATAAAAGAGCATAATTTGTAAGGACTAGTTAGATGTCATTTTTTTTTAGTTTAAAAATAAGTTGTACACATTTCTTAACAAAAAACTAAGTTGTATTCTGTAATGACTATATTTTTAGGAGATATATTAAGGGGTAGGTCTTTGTGTTTTTATGATTGATCAGTGACTGGTGAGAAATTTCTGAACATGACTTTATCTTATGAATGTAATTTCAGCTCACTTATTTCACTGAAGTTTTCAGTTATGCATGCTAAGAGATACAGAGGTAGTACAGAAAATGTTAATTGAAAATGTGCGAGATAATAACATTTTATTTGAAAAATTTTAGTTATAATTTATGCATATGATGTTTTTAACTCTCCAAAGAAAATATTTATACCACTCTTTGAAGTGCTTATGGAAAAATTTGCAAGTTTTTCTGTTTGTATTCTATTCCACAATTTTTCTGCTGGCTGGTACTAATATACCATCAAAGTGTTCCTTTTTTGCTTATTGACTTTAAAGCCTTTTTTTACTATTTGATGTTTTTTCAAGTCAGGGTTTCTCTGTGTATCCCTGGAATTCACTCTGCAGACCAGGTCGGCCTCAAACTCAAAGAGATCTGCCTCATATGCTGGGATTAAAGGCATGTGCTTGGCTTTAAAAACAATTTTTTTTAATGAAGATTAGAAAATAAAATTTAGAGCTAGCTTTGAGAAGATTCAAAAATATACAAGGACTGGAGAGATGTCTCAGCAGATAAGAGTGTATATTGTCCTTTTATAGGACCCTATTAAAATCTCAGCACCCATGTCAGACATCTCACAACTGCCTTGTAACTCCAAGTCCATGGGTTTCAGCACCCTCTTCTGGCCTTCTCAGACATTGACTCAAGTGAACAAACTCACATTCAAGCATTCATATACACTGATTTCAGAAACAAAATTGGAAGGGCACCTACAAGTTTCAGTTGGTTGTCATCAAATAATGAAGGCCCACAGAAGGTCATATGAGCAAAGATAGTAATATAGCTAAATAGCATGGCTATCAACTTAATGTGTTTGATGGATACATTGTAGGGTTAGAATTTTGGTGAGTATAAGCAGCATTACATTTTTCATGGTTGTCTTATCTACACATCCCAGTGGGCTTTCTAACAAGCAATAGAAACTCTGGAAACGTATCCAGGTTAGTATTCAAAAAGTGGAGTGGGGTAGGACAGAGACCATTCATTATGCAAAAAAATTAACTCTAAATTAAAACAATCTTTATTGAATGAATATTGAGATCATATATGGGGGAACTGAAGAGTAATTCTGGCTCAAGGAAGCAGGTGTATCAACAGAATACTATGTGCTAGTCCTTTAAGATTAGTAAGAATTTGAGACACTTTGTTGGAGAAAAATATTTCAAAAGATGGTAAATGACTAAGACATTCTCGGAAGAAAATGAACCCCTGTGCTCTTTGGCAGAGGCATTATGGCTTTAGTGTTACTGGGGACTGACATGGAAACTGCCAGAAATAAGAGTGGACTTAGATCTGAGAGAACCTTGATGGTAGTTGTAAACTCTATAGGTAACAAACAGCAAACTCTTGTTATTTTTAAAAAGAAAGTGAGAGGCTATCCATATTCAGCAATTCCAGCTGGTGATAGGGGAAGAGTAGCATGTGTGTGTAATGGCATTGTGCAAGGAACTAGGAGAGTGTGGCTTAGGAGAAGATTGTGATAGAGATGAAATAGAAAAGCGTTCATGTGCTGATGACCTGTTATGCATCACAAACTAGGGAAGAATTAAGGCTTGACAAGGAGGAACACAAGGCTGTAGACTTTGCTGAAATAGGATCTCTACTATTTAGAAACTTATAGGAAATAGAAGAGATAAATATAATAAATAATCTAGTATAAAATAGTAGTAATGCAAATGAACAAACTGAAGTGCAAAGAAGAGGTGGTGACCATCTGTTGGAAGGCTGTGGTGATCAGGGCAGAATAGCTAATATTTAACAGTGCAAAATAGGAAACAGGTAAACATTGGGCTCTGACTACCCTGTCCTTCAGCCTCCTTCACACACAGCTATAGACAAGGTACTCATGAATTTGAAATGTGTGTGGTGGTGATAGCTTTGCCTTGAAGAGAGGCAGAGACTGAAGGAGTTCAAGGCTAGACTTCCTCTACATAGTGTCACTGCCAACTAGCCAGAATACTATTGTAAAACTCTGCCTCAAAAAAAAGTAAAACCATGTATTTGTTGTTTCAGCAGTTTACATATACTTGGTGCTTGTCTGCACTCAGTTGGCAAGGTAAGAAGGCTGGCTTATGTGCTTGATACAGAATGAAATTTCAGTAAACTGGAAGAACAGACTCAGTTGAGATTACTGGTGAAGGAATGGATTGTTTGAGTTTGGGCTGTGCAAGGAAGGAATAAGATCTATAAGATGAAAGACTCAGGCCAAATGAGAGATTTGTGTATTGTTAGTTTTAGTAAGGTTTAAGAAGTGGTGTGTGTGGGGAGGTTTGAAGTGGATTTTCTAAAGTTGCGAAGGGTAAATGACATGATGAAAGATGACTGAAGAGAAGCAAAACTTCCTGGGAGGGTTTGTGTGTGTGAACTATATATCTGGTGTGTACAAAAATAAAGAAATATCCTTGGCAAATACATTACCTGAGCTCACATTGACAAGAGTACACTTTTCTTCAGTCCACTGCTAGAACTGTGAGCACTACAGAATTTGGATGAGTAAATTGTAAGCTACAGGCTTTGGGTACTTCACAGCATATTTTTAAAAAAGATTTTTTTTCTTCCATTTATTAACTCACAGAGACTGTTACAGCATGCACAAAACCTGCAAAAGTTAGTGTTTGAAAAATTCAAGTCCACAGAAATAGATTTGGATACACCATTCAACTCCAATCTAAGAAAATGTTTTCAATTGATGCCTCCTGGGAAATGGGGAAAAACAATTTTCATCAGTAGAGTGAAAATCAGTTTAAATCAGTCACACTCCAAGGCAGGTTGCATCCTCAAGTGTACTTGGGTAGCATGAAAAGTACTCTATGGTGTTTTGTTTTATTTTTAGAGATGCCCCGGCCAGCAGGGGTTAAAACAGGTTTCTAATGAAGGGTGAAATGAATGGGGTGGGAACAAGAAACTGGAAGAATGGAGACCAAGACAGTTTGTCTGATCAAGGCCTCATTTATTTGAAAATTTTACAGAGTTTTATAGGGAGAAGGATAGTTTATTACTGCAGAAGATAGCAAAAGTAGTTTATGGTTTGAGATACTGTACCTGTAAGATACTGTAAGTATGTTTCCTAAAGATATGTCAAGGATGCTCCAAGCTAACGAGCAGATGTTCTCATGTAAATCTATCACCCATGACCTTAAGTCATAGTGCAGCTGTTGGTAACTTTCCACTAATTGGCTTTGGCTCCACTAAATGGCTTTGGCTTCACTAGTTGGCTTTGACTTATGGCAAAGAGAGAGAATATGAAGTTGGGTGGGTACAGGAAAGGATCTGGGGTGAGTTTGGGGAGGGAAATATATATGATCAAATATGAAATTATTTTAAAATAATAAAATTATTTTTGTTGAATTTAATCTGTAGGGTGTGTGCATGCACGTGCATTTTTGCCATGTCCTCTGTGTGGAGGAAGTCCTAGATCTTGAGGGAGTTTGTTCTTTCCATCACATGGGTCGTAGAGATTGAATATATATAGTCAGTTTTGTGGCCAGTGCTTTGGTAGTCCACATTTTAAATTGGCCATTCAGCCCTTTTCACTGTAAAACCTTTATCTTATAAAATATCAAATTTATTTATAGGAATATATGTGTGTTCATCTATGTGGGCACATATCTACCACTTGATATGTATATAGGCTAAAAGACAGCCTACAAGGGCAGACTCTCTTCATTTACAATGGGACCTACTGGTTGAGTTCAGTCATTAGGCCTATCAAGAACCATTAACCATTCACTAGCCTGTTGGTATGACATTCTTTTGAAAAAAATTCAACAATCTCAGGTTAAATTTCAACCTTTACACAAAAAAAGTCAACCATCGTAGGTGACATTTCAACCATCACAAGAGCGATTTCAAATATCTCAGGCGACATTTCAGGCAACTCCCAGGAAAGTTCAACCATCCCAGGCGATAATCCAGCCTACATAGGTGAAATTTCAAACTTTTGCGGAAAACCTTCAGCCATCAAAATGGAAACTTCAACCACCGAGTGTGAAATTTCAGCCACCTCAAAGAAATTTCAACTATCAAGGGTGCAAATTTTAAATTTCTGAGAAAATATTCAACAGTGCTAGGTAAAACTTCAAATATTACATGAGAAATTTCAGTGATGACACAGGAAATTTCAGTCTTTGCAGGTGAAAATTCAAACATCTCAGGCAAAACTTCAACCTTCAGAGGAAAAAGGTCAACCATTGTAGTGGACATTTTAACCATCGAAAGAGAGACTTCAAAAATAAGAGGCAAGATATAGTCACCTCAACGGAAAGTTCCGCCATCACAGCAGAAACTACCAGGTGAAATTTCAACATTTGCTGGAGAATCGTCAGCCATCACAATGGAAACTTCAACCACCACAGGTGAAGTTTGAGCCACCTCAGAGGAAGGACAACTATGGAAGGTGTAATTTTGAACTTTGCAGGAAAAAAGTCAACCGTCCCAGGTCAAATATCAACCATTACAGGTGAAATTTCAGCAATGGATCAGGAAAATTCATTCTTGGCCATGGAATCTTCAACCTTTACAGGAAAATGGTCAACCATGGCAGGTGACATTTTCACCATCGCAAGAGAGACTTCAAACAACACAGGTGACAATTAGTCACCCACCTCACAGGAAAGTTCAACCATCCCAGGAGATCATTCAGCCTACCCAGGTGAAGTTTCCACAATTGCTGGTAAAACTTCATCCATCACAATGGAAACATCAACCATCAACCAAGTGCAATTTGAGCCACCTCAAAGGAAACTTCAACTATCGAGGGTGCAAATTTTACCATTACAAGAAAAACGTCAACAAACCTAGGTGAAACTTCAACCATTACCGGGGAATTTTCAGAGCGATGGCACAGGAATGTTCTGTCTATGCAGGTGAAAATTCAACAATCTCAGGTCAAATTTCCACCTTTACACAAAAAAGGACAACCATCGCATGTGACATTTCAAACATCTCAGGCGACATTTCAGTCAACTCCCAAGGAAGTTCAAACATCACAGGCGATGACTCAGCCTACATAGATGAAATTTCATACTTCGAGGAAAAGCTTCAACCATTACAATGGAAACTTCAACCACCGCAGGAGAAATTTCATCCACCTCAAAGGAAACTTCAACTATCGAAGTTGAATATTTAAACTTTCTAGGAAATACGCCAACCATCCTTCATTCAAACTCAACCATTACCAGGGAAGTTTCATCAATGGCACAGGAAAGTTCAGTCTTTGCAGGTGAAAATTCACCACTTTCAGGAGAAACTTCAACCTTTACAGGAAAACCTGAAACCACTGCTTCTGACATGAGAACATTGCAAGGGAGACTTCAAACATCACATGCGACATTTCAGTCACATCACAGGAAAATCCAAACATCACAGGTAATAAGCGAGCCAAGCCAGGTGACATTTCAAACATTGTAGGAAACACTTGAAACATCAGAATGGAAACTTAAACCATCGCAGGTGAAGTTTCAGGCACCTCAAAAGAAGGACAACTATGGAAGGTGTAATTTTAAACCTTGGAGGAAAAAAAATCATCCATAACAGGGCAAACATCAACCATTACTGGCAGAATTTCAGCAATTGATCAGGAAAGTTGAGTCTTTACAGGCGAAAATTCAACAATCTCAGGTTAAATTTCAACCTTTACACAGAAAAAGACAACCATCATAGGTGACATTTCAACCATCACAAGAGAGATTTCAAATATCTCAGGCGACATTTCAGGCAACTCCCAGGAAAGTTCAACCATCCCAGGCGATAATCCAGCCTACATAGGTGAAATTTCAAACTTTTGCGGAAAACCTTCAGCCATCAAAATGGAAACTTCAACCACCGAGTGTGAAATTTCAGCCACCACAAAGAAATTTCAACTATCAAGGGTGCAAATTTTAAATTTCTGAGAAAACAGTCAACAGTGCTAGGGAAATCTTCAAATTTTACATGGGAAATTTCAGTGATGGCACAGGAAAGTTCAGTCTTTGCAGGTGAAAATTCAACCATCTCAGGCAAAACTTCAACCTTCATAGGAAAAAGGACAACCATTGTAGTTGACATTTTCACCATCGCAAGAGAGACTTCAAACATCACAGGTGACAATTAGTCACCCACCTCACAGGAAAGTTCAACCATCCCAGGAGATCATTCAGCCTACCCAGGTGAAGTTTCCACAATTGCTGGTAAAACTTCATCCATCAGAATGGAAACATCAACCAACAACCAAATGCAATTTGAGCCACCTCAAAGGAAATTTCAACTATCGAGGGTGCAATTTTTACCATTACAAGAGAAACGTCATGAAACCTAGGTGAAACTTCAACCATTACCAGGGAATTTTCAGAGCGATGGCACAGGAAAGTTCTGTCCATGCAGGTGAAAATTCAACCATCTCAGGTCAAATTTCAACCTTTACACAAAAAAGGACAACCATCGCATGTGACATTTCAAACATCTCAGGCGACATTTCAGTCAAATCCCAAGGAAGTTCAAACATCACAGGCGACAACTCAGCCTACATAGATGAAATTTCATACTTCGAGGAAAACCTTCAACCATCAAAATGGAACTTTCAACCACCGCAGGAGAAATTTCATCCACCTCAAAGGAAACTTCAACTATCGAGGGTGAATATATAAACTTTCTAGGAAATACGCCAACAATCCTTCATTGAAACTCAACCATTACCAGGGAAGTTTCATCGATGGCACAGGAAAGTTCAGTCTTTTCAGGTGAAAATTCACCACTTTCAAGAGAAACTTCAACCTTCACAGGAAAACCTGAAACCACTGCTTCTGACATGAGAACATTGCAAGGGAGACTTCAAACATCACATGCGACATTTCAGTCACATCACAGGAAAATCCAAACATCACAGGTAATAAGCGAGCCAAGCCAGGTGACATTTCAAACATTGTAGGAAAAATTTGAAACATCACAATGGAAACTTGAACCATCACAGGTGAGGTTTCAGGCACCTCAAAAGAAGGACAAACATGGAAGGTGTAATTTTAAACTTTGGAGGAAAAAATTCAACCATAACAGGGAAAACATCAACCATTACTGGCAGAATTTCAGCAATGGCTCAGGAAAGTTCAGTCTTTATAGGTGAAAATTCAACAATCTCAGGTAAAATTTCAACCTTTACACAAAAAAAGTCAACCATTGTAGGTGACATTTCAACCATCACAAGAGAGATATCAAATATCTCAGGCGACATTTCAGTCAACTCCCAAGGAATTTCAAACATCACAGGCGATAACGCAGCCTACATAGTTGAAATTTCATACTTCGAGGAAAACCTTCAACCATCACAATGGAAATTTCAACCACCGCAGGAGAAATTTCATCCACCTCAAAGGAAACTTCAGCTATCGAGGTTGAATATTTAAACTTTCTAGGAAATAGGCCAACCATCCTTCATTCAAACTCAACCATTACCAGGGAAGTTTCAGCGATGGCAAAGGAAAGTTCAGTCTTTGCAGGTGAAAATTCACCACTTTCAGGAGAAACTGCAACCTTCACAGGAAAACCTGAAACCAATGCTTCTGACATGAGAACATTGCAAGGGAGACTTCAAACATCACATGCGACATTTCAGTCACATCACAGGAAAATCCAAACATCACAGGTAATAAGCGAGCCAAGCCAGGTGACATTTCAAACATTGTAGGAAAAACTTGAAACATCACAATGGAAACTTGAACCATCGCAGGTGAAGTTTGAGGCACCTCAAAAGAAGGACAACTATGGAAGTTGTAATTTTAAACCTTGGAGGAAAAAAATCATCCATAACAGGAAAACATCAACCATTACTGGCAGAATTTCAGCAATGGCTCAGAAAAGTTCAGTCTTTACAGGCGAAAATTCAACAATCTCAGGTTAAATTTCAACCATTTCAACCTTTACACAAAAAAGTCAACCATCATAGGTGACATTTCAACCATCACAAGAGAGATTTCAAATATCTCAGGCGACATTTCAGGCAACTCCCAGGAAAGTTCAACCATCCCAGGCGATAATCCAGCCTACATAGGTGAAATTTCAAACTTTTGTGGAAAACCTTCAGCCATCAAAATGGAAACTTCAACCACCGAGTGTGAAATTTCAGCTACCTCAAAGAAATTTCAACTATCAAGGGTGCAAATTTTAAATTTCTGAGAAAACAGTCAACAGTGCTAGGGAAAACTTGAAATATTACATGGGAAATTTCAGTGATGGCACAGGAAAGTTCAGTCTTTGCAGGTGAAAATTCAACAATCTTAGGTCAAATTTCAACCTTTACACAAAAAAGGACAACCATCGCATGTGACATTTCAAACATCTCAGGCGACATTTCAGTCATCTCACAAGGAAGTTCAAACATCACAGGCGATAACTCAGCCTACCTGGATAAAATTTCAAACTCGAGGAAAACCTTCAACCATCACAATTGAAACTTCAACCACCGCAGGTGAAATTTCAGCCACCTCAAAGAATTTTCAACTATCAAGGGTGCATATTTTAAATTTCTGAGAAAACAGTCAACAATGCTAGTAAAACTTCAAATATTACATGGGAAATTTCAGTGATGGCACAAGAAAGTTCATTCTTTGCAGTTGAAAATTCAAACAACTCAGGCAAAACTTCAACCTTCATAGGAAAAAGGTCAACCATTGTAGTTGACATTTTAACCATCGAAAGAGAGACTTCAAAAATAACAGGCAAGATATAGTCACCTCAACGGAAAGTTCCGCCATCACAGCAGAAACTACCAGGAATTTCAACATTTGCTGGAGAATCGTCAGCCATCACAATGGAAACTTCAACCACCTCAGGTGAAGTTTCAGCCACCTCAAAGGAAGGACAACTATGGAATGTGCAATTTCGAACTTTGCAGGAAAAAATTCAACCATCCCAGGTCGAATATCAACCATTAGAGGTGAAATTTCAGCAATGGATCAGGAAAATTCATTCTTGGCAGGCGAATCTTCAACCTTCACAGGAAAACGGTCAACCATGGCAGGTGACATTTTCACCATCGCAAGAGAGACTTCAAACATCACAGGTAACAATTAGTCACCAACCTCACAGGAAAGTTCAACCATCCCAGGAGATCATTCACCCTACCCAGGTGAAGTTTCCACAATTGCTGGTAAAACTTCATCCATCACAATGGAAACATCAACCATCAACCAAGTGCAATTTGAGCCACCTCAAAGGAAACTTCAACTATCGAGGGTGCAAATTTTACCATTACAAGAAAAACGTCAACAAACCTAGGTGAAATTTCAATCAGTTGAAATTTCAGAATTTTCAGAGCGATGGCATAGGAAAGTTCTGTCTATGCAGGTGAAAATTCAACAATCTCAGGTCAAATTTCAACCTTTACACAAAAAAGGACAACCATCGCATGTGACATTTCAAACATCTCAGGCGACATTTCAGTCAAATCCCAAGGAAGTTCAAACATCACAGGTGATAACTCAGCCTACATAGATGAAATTTCATACTTCGAGGAAAACCTTCAACCATCACAATGGAAACTTCAACCACCGCAGGAGAAATTTCATCCACCTCAAAGGAAACTTCAACTATCGAGGGTGAATATTTAAACTTTCTAGGAAATACGCCAACCATCATTCATTCAAACTCAACCATAACCAGGGAAGTTTCATCGATGGCACAGTAAAGTTCAGTCTTTTCAGGTGAAAATTCACCACTTTCAGGAGAAACTTCAACCTTCACAGGAAAACCTGAAACCACTGCTTCTGACATGAGAACATTGCAAGGGAGACTTCAAACATCACATGCGACATTTCAGTCACATCACAGGAAAATCCAAACATCACAGGTAATAAGCGAGCCAAGCCAGGTGACATTTCAAACATTGTAGGAAACACTTGAAACATCAGAATGGAAACTTGAACCATCGCAGGTGAAGTTTCAGGCACCTCAAAAGAAGGACAACTATGGAAGGTGTAATTTTAAACCTTGGAGGAAAAAAATCATCCATAACAGGTAAAACATCAACCATTACTGGCAGAATTTCAGCAATGGCTCAGGAAAGTTCAGTCTTTACAGGTAAAAATTCAACAATCTCAGGTTAAATTTCAACATTTACACAGAAAAAGTCAACCATCGTAGGTGACATTTCAACCATCACAAGAGAACTTTCAAATATCTCAGGCGACATTTCAGGCAACTCCCAGGAAAGTTCAACCATCCCAGGCGATAATCCAGCCTACATAGGTGAAATTTCAAACTTTTGCAGAAAACCTTCAGCCATCAAAATGGAAACTTCAACGACCAAGTGTGAAATTTCAGCCACCTCAAAGAAATTTCAACTATCAAGGGTGCAAATTTTAAATTTCTGAGAAAACAGTCAACAGTGCTAGGTAAAACTTCAAATATTACATGGGAAATTTCAGTGATGGCACAGGAAAGTTCAGTCTTTGCAGGTGAAAATTCAACCATCTCAGGCAAAACTTCAACCTTCATAGGAAAAAGGTCAACCATTGTAGTTGACATTTTAACCATCCAAAGAGAGACTTCAAAAATAACTGGCAAGATATAGTCACCTCTATGGAAAGTTCCGCCATCACAGCAGAAACTACCAGGTGAAATTTCAACATTTGCTGGAGAATCGTCAGTCATCACAATGGAAACTTCAACCACCACAGGTGAAGTTTCAGCCACCTCAAAGGAAGGACAACTATGGAAGTTGTAATTTCGAACTTTGCAGGAAAAAAGTCAACCATCCCAGGTCAAATATCAACCATTACAGGTGAAATTTCAGCAATGGATCAGGAAAATTCATTCTTGGCCAGGGAATCTTCAACCTTTACAGGAAAATGGTCAACCATGGCAGGTGACATTTTCACCATCGCAAGAGAGACTTCAAACATCACAAGTGACAATTAGTCACCCACCTCACAGGAAAGTTCAACCATCCCAGGAGATCATTCAGCCTACCCAGGTGAAGTTTCCACAATTGCTGGTAAAACTTCATCCATCACAATGGAAACATCAACCATCAACCAAGTGCAATTTGAGCCACCTCAAAGGAAACTTCAACTATCGAGGGTGCAAATTTTACCATTACAAGAAAAACGTCAACAAACCTAGGTGAAATTTCAATCAGTTGAAATTTCAGAATTTTCAGAGCGATGGCATAGGAAAGTTCTGTCTATGCAGGTGAAAATTCAACAATCTCAGGTCAAATTTCAACCTTTACACAAAAAAGGACAACCATCGCATGTGACATTTCAAACATCTCAGGCGACATTTCAGTCAAATCCCAAGGAAGTTCAAACATCACAGGTGATAACTCAGCCTACATAGATGAAATTTCATACTTCGAGGAAAACCTTCAACCATCACAATGGAAACTTCAACCACCGCAGGAGAAATTTCATCCACCTCAAAGGAAACTTCAACTATCGAGGGTGAATATTTAAACTTTCTAGGAAATACGCCAACCATCATTCATTCAAACTCAACCATAACCAGGGAAGTTTCATCGATGGCACAGTAAAGTTCAGTCTTTTCAGGTGAAAATTCACCACTTTCAGGAGAAACTTCAACCTTCACAGGAAAACCTGAAACCACTGCTTCTGACATGAGAACATTGCAAGGGAGACTTCAAACATCACATGCGACATTTCAGTCACATCACAGGAAAATCCAAACATCACAGGTAATAAGCGAGCCAAGCCAGGTGACATTTCAAACATTATAGGAAACACTTGAAACATCAGAATGGAAACTTGAACCATCGCAGGTGAAGTTTCAGGCACCTCAAAAGAAGGACAACTATGGAAGGTGTAATTTTAAACCTTGGAGGAAAAAAATCATCCATAACAGGTAAAACATCAACCATTACTGGCAGAATTTCAGCAATGGCTCAGGAAAGTTCAGTCTTTACAGGTAAAAATTCAACAATCTCAGGTTAAATTTCAACATTTACACAGAAAAAGTCAACCATCGTAGGTGACATTTCAACCATCACAAGAGAACTTTCAAATATCTCAGGCGACATTTCAGGCAACTCCCAGGAAAGTTCAACCATCCCAGGCGATAATCCAGCCTACATAGGTGAAATTTCAAACTTTTGCAGAAAACCTTCAGCCATCAAAATGGAAACTTCAACGACCAAGTGTGAAATTTCAGCCACCTCAAAGAAATTTCAACTATCAAGGGTGCAAATTTTAAATTTCTGAGAAAACAGTCAACAGTGCTAGGTAAAACTTCAAATATTACATGGGAAATTTCAGTGATGGCACAGGAAAGTTCAGTCTTTGCAGGTGAAAATTCAACCATCTCAGGCAAAACTTCAACCTTCATAGGAAAAAGGTCAACCATTGTAGTTGACATTTTAACCATCCAAAGAGAGACTTCAAAAATAACTGGCAAGATATAGTCACCTCTATGGAAAGTTCCGCCATCACAGCAGAAACTACCAGGTGAAATTTCAACATTTGCTGGAGAATCGTCAGTCATCACAATGGAAACTTCAACCACCACAGGTGAAGTTTCAGCCACCTCAAAGGAAGGACAACTATGGAAGTTGTAATTTCGAACTTTGCAGGAAAAAAGTCAACCATCCCAGGTCAAATATCAACCATTACAGGTGAAATTTCAGCAATGGATCAGGAAAATTCATTCTTGGCCAGGGAATCTTCAACCTTTACAGGAAAATGGTCAACCATGGCAGGTGACATTTTCACCATCGCAAGAGAGACTTCAAACATCACAAGTGACAATTAGTCACCCACCTCACAGGAAAGTTCAACCATCCCAGGAGATCATTCAGCCTACCCAGGTGAAGTTTCCACAATTGCTGGTAAAACTTCATCCATCACAATGGAAACATCAACCATCAACCAAGTGCAATTTGAGCCACCTCAAAGGAAACTTCAACTATCGAGGGTGCAAATTTTACCATTACAAGAAAAACGTCAACAAACCTAGGTGAAACTTGAACCATTACCGGGGAATTTTCAGAGCGATGGCACAGGAATGTTCTGTCTATGCAGGTGAAAATTCAACAATCTCAGGTCAAATTTCAACCTTTACACAAAAAAGGATAACCATCGCATGTGACATTTCAAACATCTCAGGCGACATTTCAGTCAACTCCCAAGGAAGTTCAAACATCACAGGCGATGACTCAGCCTACATAGATGAAATTTCATACTTCGAGGAAAACCTTCAACCATCACAATGGAAACTTCAACCACCGCAGGAGAAATTTCATCCACCTCAAAGGAAACTTCAACTATCGAAGTTGAATATTTAAACTTTCTAGGAAATACGCCAACCATCCTTCATTCAAACTCAACCATTACCAGGGAAGTTTCATCAATGGCACAGGAAATTTCAGTCTTTGCAGGTGAAAATTCACCACTTTCAGGAGAAACTTCAACCTTTACAGGGAAACCTGAAACCACTGCTTCTGACATGAGAACATTGCAAGGGAGACTTCAAACATCACATGCGACATTTCAGTCACATCACAGGAAAATCCAAACATCACAGGTAATAAGCGAGCCAAGCCAGGTGACATTTCAAACATTGTAGGAAACACTTGAAACATCAGAATGGAAACTTAAACCATCGTAGGTGAAGTTTCAGGCACCTCAAAAGAAGGACAACTATGGAAGGTGTAATTTTAAACCTTGGAGGAAAAAAAATCATCCATAACAGGGCAAACATCAACCATTACTGGCAGAATTTCAGCAATGGATCAGGAAAGTTGAGTCTTTACAGGCGAAAATTCAATAATCTCAGGTTAAATTTCAACCTTTACACAGAAAAAGTCAACCATCGTAGGTGACATTTCAACCATCACAAGAGAGATTTCAAATATCTCAGGCGACATTTCAGGCAACTCCCAGGAAAGTTCAACCATCCCAGGCGATAATCCAGCCTACATAGGTGAAATTTCAAACTTTTGCGGAAAACCTTGAGCCATCAAACTGGAAACTTCAACCACCGAGTGTGAAATTTCAGCCACCACAAAGAAATTTCAACTATCAAGGGTGCAAATTTTAAATTTCTGAGAAATCAGTCAACAGTGCTAGGGAAATCTTCAAATTTTACATGGGAAATTTCAGTGATGGCACAGGAAAGTTCAGTCTTTGCAGGTGAAAATTCAACCATCTCAGGCAAAACTTCAACCTTCATAGGAAAAAGGTCAACCATTGTAGTTGACATTTTCACCATCGCAAGAGAGACTTCAAACATCACAGGTGACAATTAGTCACCCACCTCACAGGAAAGTTCAACCATCCCAGGAGATCATTCAGCCTACCCAGGTGAATTTTCCACAATTGCTGGTAAAACTTCATCCATCACAATGGAAACATCAACCATCAACCAAGTGCAATTTGAGCCACCTCAAAGGAAATTTCAACTATGGAGGGTACAATTTTTACCATTACAAGAGAAACGTCAAGAAACCTAGGTGAAACTTCAACCATTACCAGGGAATTTTCAGAGCGATGGCACAGGAAAGTTCTGTCCATGCAGGTGAAAATTCAACCATCTCAGGTCAAATTTCAACCTTTACACAAAAAAGGACAACCATCGCATGTGACATTTCAAACATCTCAGGCGACATTTCAGTCAAATCCCAAGGAAGTTCAAACATCACAGGCGACAACTCAGCCTAAATAGTTGAAATTTCATACTTCGAGGAAAACCTTCAACCATCACAATGGAAATTTCAACCACCGCAGGAGAAATTTCATCCACCTCAAAGGAAACTTCAACTATCGAGGGTGAATATATAAACTTTCTAGGAAATACGCCAACAATCCTTCATTGAAACTCAACCATTACCAGGGAAGTTTCATCGATGGCACAGGAAAGTTCAGTCTTTTCAGGTGAAAATTCACCACTTTCAAGAGAAACTTCAACCTTCATAGGAAAACCTGAAACCACTGCTTCTGACATGAGAACATTGCAAGGGAGACTTCAAACATCACATGCGACATTTCAGTCACATCACAGGAAAATCCAAACATCACAGGTAATAAGCGAGCCAAGCCAGGTGACATTTCAAACATTGTAGGAAAAATTTGAAACATCACAATGGAAACTTGAACCATCGCAGGTGAGGTTTCAGGCACCTCAAAGGAAGGACAACGATGGAAGGTGTAATTTTAAACTTTGGAGGAAAAAATTCAACCGTAACAGGGAAAACATCAACCATTACTGGCAGAATTTCAGCAGTGGCTCAGGAAAGTTCAGTCTTTACAGGCGAAAATTCTACAATCTCAGGTTAAATTTCAACCATTTCAACCTTTACACAAAAAAGTCAACCATCATAGGTGACATTTCAACCATCACAAGAGAGATTTCAAATATCTCAGGCGACATTTCAGGCAACTCCCAGGAAAGTTCAACCATCCCAGGCGATAATCCAGCCTACATAGGTGAAATTTCAAACTTTTGTGGAAAACCTTCAGCCATCAAAATGGAAACTTCAACCACCGAGTGTGAAATTTCAGCCACCTCAAAGAAATTTCAACTATCAAGGGTGCAAATTTTAAATTTCTGAGAAAACAGTCAACAGTGCTAGGGAAAACTTGAAATATTACATGGGAAATTTCAGTGATGGCACAGGAAAGTTCAGTCTTTGCAGGTGAAAATTCAACAATCTCAGGTCAAATTTCAACCTTACACAAAAAAGGACAACCATCGCATGTGACATTTCAACCATCGCATGTGACATTTCAAACATCTCAGGCGACATTTCAGTCAACTCCCAAGGAAGTTCAAACATCACAGGCGATAACTCAGCCTACATAGATGAAATTTCATACTTCGAGGAAAACCTTCAGCCATCAAAATGGAAACTTCAACCACCGAGTGCAAAATTTCAGCCACCTCAAAGAAATTTCAACTATCAAGGGTGCAAATTTTAAATTTCTGAGAAAACAGTCAACAATGCTAGGTAAAACTTCAAATATTACATGGGAAATTTCAGTGATGGCACAGGAAAGTTCAGTCTTTGCAGGTGAAAATTCAACCATCTCAGGCAAAACTTCAACCTTCATAGGAAAAAGGGCAACCATTGTAGTTGACATTTTAACCATCGAAAGAGAGACTTCAAAAATAACAGGCAAGATATAGTCACCTCAACCGAAAGTTCCGCCATCACAGCAGAAACTACCAGGTGAAATTTCAACATTTGCTGGAGAATCGTCAGCCATCACAATGGAAACTTCAACCACCTCAGGTGAAGTTTCAGCCACCTCAAAGGAAGGACAACTATGGAATGTGTAATTTCGAACTTTGCAGGAAAAAATTCAACCATCCCAGGTCGAATAGCAACCATTAGAGGTGAAATTTCAGCAATGGATCAGGAAAATTCATTCTTGGCAGGCGAATCTTCAACCTTCACAGGAAAACGGTCAACCATGGCAGGTGACATTTTCACCATCACAAGAGAGACTTCAAACATCACAGGTGACAATTAGTCACCCACCTCACAGGAACGTTCAACCATCCCAGGAGATCATTCAGCCTACCCAGGTGAAGTTTACACAATTGCTGGTAAAACTTCATCCATCACAATGGAAACATCAACTATCAACCAAGTGCAATTTGAGCCACCTCAAAGGAAACTTCAACTATCGAGGCTGCAATTTTTACCATTACAAGAAAAATGTCAAGAAACCTAGGTGAAACTTCAACCATTACCGGGAAATTTTCAGAGCGATGGCACAGGAAAGTTCTGTCTATGCAGGTGAAAATTCAACAATCTCAGGTCAAATTTCAACCTTTACACAAAAAAGGACAACCATCGCATGTGACATTTCAAACATCTCAGGCTACATTTCAGTCATCTCACAAGGAAGTTCAAACATCACAGGTGATAACTCAGCCTACCTAGATAAAATTTCAAACTCGAGGAAAACCTTCAACCATCACAATGGAAACTTCAACAACCGCAGGTGAAATTTCAGCCACCTCAAAGAATTTTCAACTATCAAGGGTGCATATTTTAAATTTCTGAGAAAACAGTCAACAATGCTAGGTAAAACTTCAAATATTACATGGGAAATTTCAGTGATGGCACAGGAAAGTTCATTCTTTGCAGTTGAAAATTCAAACAACTCAGGCAAAACTTCAACCTTCATAGGAAAACGGTCAACCATTGTAGTTGACATTTTAACCATCGAAAGAGAGACTTCAAAAATAACAGGCAAGATATAGTCACCTCAACGGAAAGTTCCGCCATCACAGCAGAAACTACCAGGTGAAATTTCAACATTTGCTGGAGAATCGTCAGCCATCACAATGGAAACTTCAACCACCTCAGGTGAAGTTTCAGCCACCTCAAAGGAAGGACAACTATGGAATGTGTAATTTCGAACTTTGCAGGAAAAAATTCAACCATCCCAGGTCGAATATCAACCATTAGAGGTGAAATTTCAGCAATGGATCAGGAAAATTCATTCTTGGCAGGCGAATCTTCAACCTTCACAGGAAAACGGTCAACCATGGCAGGTGACATTTTCACCATCGCAAGAGAGACTTCAAACATCACAGGTGACAATTAGTCAACCACCTCACAGGAAAGTTCAACCATCCCAGGAGATCATTCAGCCTACCCAGGTGAAGTTTCCACAATTGCTGGTAAAACTTCATCCATCACAATGGAAACATCAACCATCAACCAAGTGCAATTTGAGCCACCTCAAAGGAAACTTCACCTATCGAGGCTGCAATTTTTACCATTACAAGAAAAACGTCAAGAAACCTAGGTGAAACTTCAACCATCACCAGGGAATTTTCA